>NC_051161.1:45086274-45373576 GCF_013339745.2 Dermacentor silvarum | reverse complement strand
TCGTATTTTTTTGCAGTGTTTCTTTTTTTTTTTGTTTTTATGCCCCTACATGGAGAGTTCGACTTGCGTCTTATTCAAATGACGTCTGCGGAACATTAACGTCATCGTCATACGAAATCAACGAGCAGCACTCTATAACAGTTTCCGTGTGTTCTCTCCACTATTATTGTCAGCGTGCTTTCGGCTCTGTGTGTTTGTCAAGTCAAACTATTTTTCGCTGTGATTGAGATTGGACAGGCGTTCAATGAACTGTGAAGACGAAAGCATGTGGGTACGCACGTATATAAACTTATATATACTGTCATAAGTGCGCAAATGTGAAACTATCGCAACCTTTTCGTGCGTCATGATGAACATGACCTCCGATATATGATAGTAAGTGCTCAGGAATACCATGAAATATGACGCAGATTTTTAAAATCTCTTTAGTTTGTACAGGGGAGGTATTCTGTAAGAGTCCACCTAGTGGACTGTCCATTTCGGCCACTGCTGATTGGCTGCAGCTGCACGAGTGAGGAGGAGACAGGTACCCCCAGCCAGTCTCCTCCTCGTTCGTACAGCTGCAGCCAGTCAGCGACAGCCGAAATGAACCATCGATGAGGTGGACTATATTTGCATGGCAGTTCACAATATACTGTAGTGGTTATCAAAACTTCACTAAGTAGCGTAATTTATTAGTAGTACAGTGCATATTTCAATCGCAGAATTGTAGCCGGCAGCGGCGATTGAGTGAGTGAGTGAGGTGAGTGAGTGAGTGAGTGAGTGAGTGAGTGAGTGAGTGAGTGAGTGAGTGAGTGAGTGAGTGAGTGAGTGAGTGAGTGAGTGAGTGAGTGAGTGAGTGAGTGAGTGAGTGAGTGAGTGAGTGAGTGAGTGAGTGAGTGAGTGAGTGAGTGAGTGAGTGAGTGAGTGAGTGAGTGAGTGAGTGAACGTAATGAGCGAAAGGTGTAAAGAAGTAGGCTAAAGAATTAAAAAACCCCGTATCGCACCTCATCGCCAAATCAAACATTAGTAGGTTTTCTGTCATTTGTTAAGCGAGAAGGAACATCAAGCTCAACTTTTGATGTTAACGTCTCCCCACGCACAAATTTAAGAATAAAAAGCACGCGATCGCCTGTCCACCGCGCTGTTCATCAATATTCCGTATCTAGATAACTTCAGGAGCGATCGATTTCAATATATCGTCGATCTACGACAACCAGAGCAGCCAAGGACGTTCACCCTGCCTGATACACCAACAAACGCCTTGCGCCATGGCTATCTTCGTATCTGTAGCCGTTATCGTACCTTACTCGTGTAACAGCATACAAAAAATGCATTCAGGTTGCCTTAGTGCTGCCACTGCACTGTTATTGACTGGTAGCTCGAGTGTGAGTGAGTTAAATAACTTTCTTTAGGTTGCTGTCCTTTTAGCGCTAACTTAATTGTCCTTCTGTGACGTTCTACAAAATCTAATCTCACGGCACCAGCTACAATTTTATAAAAGCCAAATGCGATCAAAGGAAGCGACGTGGAGAAAAGCAGAACTATTACTGCGTCCATGTAATAGCCCCTACTGCATGTCGTTGATAACCACGGATGTGCTACGATACACACCTCGAGTAACCTATATAGGCAACCGTAGGTAGCGGATGCCATTGATCACGTGCTATCTCACTGCCGCTGCTGTATCACTCAGCGCGTCCACGGGTTAACAGCAAGAACTTTACTTGACATGCATGGATAAATACGAACTGCTGACTCCCTGAGACCTTTGGGACAGAAGTAGGAACGCAATCCCAGCCACGAAGGCAGTGTTTCTTTACTTACGCCATTCAGGACTTATAGGCATTCTCTGACCTTTTCATATCTTGGCTTCATTATAAGCTTGCTTATTCCTTGTTTTTTTTTTATTATTATTATAATCTTCTTGTCCACTTCATATCCTTTCAATCACCAGATGTAAATGAATGAATGAAAAACTTTATTTCACGAGCTTTTCAGCGCATGCGCCGGATGGAAGTGGTTCCCACTTCACGGGAATCCATATGCTGCTCTCGCCGCCTGGCCCCTGGTTACGAGCCAAAGGTGGTCTTTCAGGGCGGGGCTGGACAGCAAGATCTTCCATCGCTCTCTAAGGGGTTGGATGGGTAGGGGGATCATGTTGGGGTTAGGATTGGTGAGGAGTGGTGGGTGTTGTTGGCTAAATTTACATTCCAGATGTAAAGTAGCAAGCGCCTGACAGCCTCTACAGCTTTCAGTAAACTCCTCTTTACTCTCTATCTGTCATAATGCCTAGGGCAAGAAAGGCAATCGAATATGATCAGCTCTCCCAACTACAGTAAGAAATGCCGTGGCAGCTGCACTAGGTACTAGCGGGTACAGAAAAGACGAAAGGTCCCTGTCAGTCATCCGCTGCTCACGCCCACAACATTCTCGACATTTTGACCGCGCGATAGCTGTTATGGGTGCCTCGGGCAATATTTATCGGCACACTGCTCGCTCTGCATGCTCATGAAAACGGCGTACAGAAACCCTACCAGTCGTCGAAGAACGGATAGCTAGATACAGCGAAAAAATTTTGAACGCGCGCTCGTCATCTTGCCACGCAGTCCACGTGGAAAACACAAAAGATTTCAGGAAAACCCGTTTGCATCTCCCGGGGTCCGTGCCCGGAATGCTAATTTGGTCATTGTCAAATTTCGCCATGTTGTCGAATACTCCATTTTATCAGTTCTGATTGGCTCATAGGGCTGCTATAGCCTCTTTGATTGACTCACATGGTGAAATTTTACAGCATGGATAAACAGCTGTGTTCAAAACATGACGCCCTTGGCGTGTTTACGGCTCCTGCAATTGTTTTCGTCTCTTCTCTCCCTGCAATTGCTTCCGGCGTTTGCAGGTAGAAAAAGCATAGCATTCGAGATCTGTTTTTTCTTACTCAGACGATGCACTCGCTGAGTCGTGTATTTGGACAACACCTATTTGACGCTGCTCAGAATAGCACGCCCGAAACCTCCTCTCTGAATTCGCGTCACACCTGTACTTTCTCAACCCGAGGCAACCGTTCTTTACCGACAGTGACTTGGTGGGACTCTCAGCGTATAGACAGAAGGCTGGCACACAACCGGCCATGATTACGCATTTCCCGACGCGCACTGCGGTAATGACACGCACATGCCAAGAAAAAGTGGCGATGGGAATAGCGGAGGAGAGGACCAAAATAAATCCGAGAGTTCGCGATATAAACGGAAGCATCGGCTATTGTGCAAAGCTGTGCCCGCGCATGACGTGTCGAGTGGCATGCATCCGCGTTTGGTGCCGATCACTGTCGCCGTCAACGACGTTCAGCGCCCGCTTGCTGTGCTTTGGCGAAGCGTCAAACGGCAAACTCCGCAGTGCAGCTCCAAAACGCGTCCCCCCCCCCCCCCACCCCAAAAGTGCCCTACACGATGTAAGTGCCAAGCAGGAGTCGATTGCGCACTCTACGAGCTTGGAATGGCACCGCGCGCGTGGAATATCACCGAGGGCGCGCAGCTTCTGCAGCACTTCCGGGCCTCACTGGCGCTTTCGCCGAGTCCTCTTCTCCGCATGCCCCATTCTTTATTTGCCTTCTTCTCATTGTTCTCCTTTTTTCTTTTTCCTTGAACAGCGACGCCGGGGCAGTTCGTTGTCCACGTCATTGCGTTTGCGTTACGCCGGCGTGAGGTAACATCTCTTCGACGGGCTTTTCGGGTCTCTCGCTCGGCGGAGAGAAGAAAAATAAACACGCGACTGAACGAAGTGCATGAAGAGGCAGCCGCGCACCGGCAACGACTTGAACACGCGTCCGTGGCAGCTCTCCAAGCGAGGGCATGCTCGGGTTACCCTGCTCGGACAAGTGCCAGCCGAGTGTTCGCGACCAAGGCAAGGCACGCATGCACAAATGGCCGCGTAGACGGGCTTGGGCGGTGCGAGCGTGGCGACGAGCTAAAAACCGAGACGCGCCATAGCCGTCTTCGCAGAAGGGCTATACTAGAATTGGCTGCAGGCCGTGAAGAAGGGAGCGAGCTCATCGGCGAGAATGTTCGAAGTCACTGCCCGGAGGGGGCTTCCTCGCGCCGACCGACGGGCTCGTGCGTTGAGCTCGAAATAACACGAGTGGTATACGAAGATGCGAAACTTAAGAGTGGATGGGTTATAGCATTTCTCCGAGGGCCGGACGGTGGGGGCTTCGCGCTGTGATCAGAGGCAGCATCGATCTACGGAGAAAATTAATTAATTAATTAATTTTGTCAAAAGCAGAGCTACGAGGGACCGAGTCCTTCGGGGATCCGATGTACTGCGATCACATCAGACTTACTCACGTGCGCCCGGAATCCAGGCGCACTAGCGTTCCTTACTTTCTTTTCTTTCTCTTTCTTTCCTTTCAACTGGTTTCACAGGCTATAAATGCTAACTTATTATTGTTCTTTGACCGCACGGCTTGCTATATGGCGTGTTATGGTAAAAATAAATACGTGCAGGCCTTCTTCGTGGAACTGCATAAGTGACCTGTCGAACTATACTTTCCTGTCACTTTACCTCCCCCTCCCCTCTCTCCCCGGGGTAGGGTAGAAAACCGGATCTTCCCGTCCTGTTAACCTCCCGGCCTTTCCCCCTTTCTTCTCGCTCTTATCGTGCATACGTAATTAACCGCTCGTAGTCTGTTGTCTGGTCTGGCCATATTACGGCAAACTTATATTGCGCTTTCTTTCGTGTGGTTCTCGGTCCTGGACGCAATGACGAAAGGGATGCTTTCGTCATTGCGAGTGAAATTCTCAGAACACCGATTACCGACTGAGCTATCATGATAACTACACCAGTATGACGTTGGATCTAAAAGACGTAGCTACCCCTCTCTTCCTGCCCTCCCTCCCCCCATCCAAACATTTTCGCACCCATTGCTTTTGACTGTCGTTTCGACCACCTGGACGTGCGCGGTCCCATGATTTTCTCGCGCTTGCGCGGTTAAATTTATCACGCAAAGTAGAAAAATATGTTGACAGAAAAGAACTGACGTGATGTTCTTGAAATGTCATGTTGTTTTCAAGGGGAAAAAACCATCATCAGCGATCAATTATTTCCATGCTAAGCTTCATTGACACCAGCGGTTCAACGGCAACAAATCGTAGTTTTGCTGCACATACACTCGCAAAGTTCCTTGCGTCGTTTTTTTTTTTTTTTCGTTTCGTTTTTTTTTTTTTTTTTTTTCACCTTTCACTTATTCATTTAGGCTCACTGCTACCTTCCAAAAAATCCCCAGCACCACCTTTTTCGGAAGTTGCCCCTCCGTAGGTCCAACGCGCGTAAACCACGCCGTTCGCTCTAGAATCGACGTCACTATACTTTCTAGCCATTTTCAGCGCACTTCCTTTTCTCGCCCAATATACGCCTGCAACGCCAAAATAACGGGAGGGGGGAGGAGGGGGAAGCCTCCAACGAGCTGCACCCTTCGTGCGACCAACTCGGTATGGAGGTGCACGAGAGAGAGAGAGAGAAACGATAAGGGAAAGGTATGGAGGTTAAACAAGGACGCGCCCGGTTGGCTACCCTACGCTTTTGGCGATGGAAATGGTAAGAATAGATAAGAAGGAGCGATAAGAAAAAATAATAAAGAGTCAGTCTTTCACAAAATAGGCAATACAACACCGTGGATCAAAGGCGACCGCGCTCCCTTTTTGCAGCGTCGAATTAAGCTCGACAATTCTCCCCCTGCCCCCTACACACAGACATACAGAAATGTTCTGGCAAACAGCGCTCCATTTCGACCCACGTTCCTCGACGCACAGTTGCAGTGGAAACAGCTGCCGAAGCTTTCACTTTGCACAGGCGCACAGTGCACCAGGCGCACTGCACACAGGCGCATAGCTCGGCTTCGAAGGGTTCGAGGAAGCGAAAAGACAGCCCGGTCGCGCGGCCAGTGGATCGAAGCCAAGAAGGCGCCAGGCGGCAGGGGTGGGTGTGGGTAGAGGAAAAGAAGGAGTCCGCGCCTGTTGTAGACTTACGGGGACGCCCTGGCACTTTGAGAAGTGCTTGCATATGTGAAGAAGGATCGCCGACTAGGGATCTCCGCCCCTCGTTCGAGATAGTGAGAGAGAGAGAGAGAGAGAGAGAGAAGGGAGAAAGAAAGACTCTTCTGTCGTCCCAGGGCTTTCGCTCGCGCGGCCGCTGTGTTGACTGATGGGACCCACGCAAGTAAGTACGCGAGCCGAGAACATTCTCAGCTGTGCGCCGGGCCTGCCGCCTCTTTTTTGCAGGGCTGTATGGGCTGTGGTACAGACTGGAGAGGACGCGTCGGCCCAGGCCGGATCTTTCCGAGATGGCCGAGGCGAAGAACTCCGTGTTTGGGAGATATATGACCGGCCCTTATAGGCTCGCTTGTCACGTGGACATGGGAGCCGCGCCCAGGGAACGGCGAGGGAAACGACTGTGCAAAAGCGTCTCCAAGGCGTTTGCTCTGGGAGATGTAAAACAGCGGCGACCGGCCGCCGTCGTAAAAGTGACTAGCAAAAAGTTTCCTGCGGGAGAGTGCTCGAAAGACGAAGGAACATTGGTAACACCAAGGCTACTATACAGTGCGCGGTACATATGGAGAATCTCAATTTATCGCTCGCTCGGCAGCGAGCCATCTGCGCTCTACAACAACGTCATCGGATGACACAAAGGATTGAAATGGCTCTCGGGTTGCACAAGAGCTCGCGTCTATACAAAGAGCCAAAACACCTGTCGGGAACTGTTTATAAAATTTCACTTCCCATAATTGGTTGTTGGTGCTACGTAAACCTATAGCATCGAGTCGCAATGTCACGGGGCGTTATTAATGTTGTCCCTCGACATCGCACTTCGCGCGCACTGACACTTTCTAAGTTGCAATCGAATCGAAGAGCACATGGGAACGAAAATTAACTCGAACACACAGCTTGCACAGAGCTCACAGAACACTGTTAGCAGTCTGAGTCCACATCTACCCCGGCAACACACAATTGCAGTGCGGTGTTGGAGCCAGTACGTTAGTCTGACCTAGCTTATCTGTCAACTCGAGTGCGTTTGACAGCCGCGGTCAAACACATCGAACGTTTGGCCGACTGTCACGTACAAAGCGCTGCATGATGTCATCCGTGCGTTTATGCGTTTCTTCTTTTGTGTCTTGTTTTTGGGTCATCCCTCTTCGAAACGCCTTCACCCACTCCCAGAAGCTTCAAAATTAGCGTGTCACATAGCAAAAAGCCTATAATGCGTAGCGTCTGCAGACCTTCTTCTTCCGATCCTTACCACAGATTTGCCACAGAAGCTCTGTTCCAAAGTAAGCTCGTTCAGCCACGTCGCAATAACACCTCGCTAGGTTTGGCGTCTGACGAAGGCCACACAGCGGGGCTATAATACATGCAGAAGTGCAGTGCTAGAGATACAGTTTGACCCTTCGAGAGCTCTCAAACGTGATGGGCATTCGAAACCTTCGAAACCGGATAACGGTATACTTAAACCAATAGGTACACAATCGTTTTGGTATTCCCTTCCCATGGGATTACTGCAACCCAGAGTGGCTGGGATTCGATCCAGCAACCTCGTGGGCAGCAAATGAACGCGGTGGAGCCTCAACTCGGCCTCTGGGTGTCGTCTTCGCAGTGGCCTGTTCCTCAGCGATTACCCATTGACCTCTGTCACACAAGGGAGACGAGTACCAGTGTTATGGCGGTCGTCACGCATCACCATAGGTAGCGTGGCCAGGACACAAGGAATTACGCTGCAATGAAACGAAAACAACAACAAAAGAACAAAGAAAGAAAGAAAGAAGCTATACCGTCGCCCACACGCAAGGGTGCGACCTGCAATTGAAGTTTCTATTGCAGGAGTAACGAGGAGGCCGCGGTGTACCCGCCTGGAAGCGTAAAATAAAATTAATAAAGAAAACTGCGCAGTACCACTCAAGGAAATCTTTAGATCCCACGCAAGACAACGTTAACTGGCCCGAGTACAGCGGCGACGATGGAATACCTCTGTCATGGGGTTTCCCGCAACGTCGCTGTGCTTTTCTTTTTTTTTTTTTTTGCAATTTCATGTTACGCTAGATATTACGACCCGGAGATGGCAGCTTCTCAGTCGCATTTCCTCGCTTTCCCTTCCCTTTCTCGTACAGCTGACCGATGCTGAGGTTGTCGTGCGGTTGGCGGGATTTTTACTTTCCTTTCAACCAACCTCTATCTCTCTCTTCGTCATTATTTTACATTATGTTTGCTTTTACCATGTGACGATGGTAGTTTCGTCCCATTCCGTCGGAGAGAGAAAGAGTACCTCCTCTCTCGACTGTTGCGCACGAGCACAAAGAGAACAGTCTGCCACTTCCGCAATGCTTATGAGCGGTAGGGCTCAACGCGTGTTCACAACAATCCAGTGGGCATTATGGCGACGCCCAGACAGCTCTCGTTGTAAAGGTCTTACAAACATAACGGCCACGGCTGGTAAAACTCCTTGCCCGATGACAGAAAGCCTCTGGAACTTGCACGTCGTTGGCAGGCAGTGACATGCATGCTCGCCCTGGTGACCATGTGCGCACGGAGCATTCATCCCACGCCAGCAGCAGCAGCAGCAGCCACTTCAAGGGGGTGAGGAGAGAGACCCATGCAGTCGACGACAAGAGAGGCATGCATGCAACAGCCGGAGCATATATGCGCTTCTCTCTTCGCGCGAGCAGCTCGGCGGGGGAGCAGTGTGCAGCGGGGGGCCGCTTGCAGCCTCTCGAGGCGGGCGAGAGCGAGGACCGTGTAAATAATAGCTCGCTCCGGCTGCGAAGAAGACGGAGGGCTTGTGTGGCGGGCCAAGAGAAGAAAACGGCTTGATGGAGAAACCGTGGCGAGTCTGAACTCTCGGAGACGACGTCGGCACACACGCTCGCGGAGCTCTCGGAGACAGCAGCAGCAGCATAGCTAGCGTGGGGGGCGAGGAGGAACAGCTGGCTTGGAACCGACCGAAGACGAAGCAGAGATCATCATGAGCGTGTGTACGCGGAGCGCGGAAAAGAGGAGGAGGAGGAGACGTCAGGCAGAGAACGACGTCGTCACTCGCAGACAGAGTCCCGTCACAGCGATTCGAAACGTGCAGGAGCGACGAAAGCTGAGAACATTGTGTATCGCTTACGCGCTTAACCACGCTGCGGAGTAGACGGACGATTACACGAACGCGAAGGAGGTACATGAACACGCGAGCGCGAGAGCGACTCCCCTCAAGCCAGTCCGTAGGATATAGCAGATACTTGTATCTGTGAAGGCTACGTCCTGTCTACAATGTCTACCCACCACCTCCAGCAATTGTAAAGGGGGTTTATTTGGGGTCGTATAGCAGCAGCGACGAACGAAGCGCCAGCAGGTAGGGCGTAGCCAGAGAGCGAACTGCAGGTACGAGCCACACAATGGGCGACGGTGCTTTTCGGCCTGACGACCTTCTTCCTCACAATCTGACTATAGTATACAATAGACTCATTATAAGTGTGCTAAAGACTGTTGATGTGAAATGAGCTGTATTGTGGGCTTACACTTTTGACGAAGCGAAGTAGACCCGTGCCTCAGCGGTGGGTCATGGGTTAAAAAATAACCAGAGCTCGGGCAGCCGAGCCACACAGCGCAGCTCAGAAGGCCTCGTCAAATAGAGTTATAGAAAGCGAAGGGAAGGACGGCTGCCGTGTAGTTAGACGTAAGGACTATGGTCACTCCGTGATCACGCAGGGTGATCAAGTCCCCTTCAACCAACCGGCTGTTCGCAGATACAGCTGTACAGCCCTCCGAAGCAATGGTGTCAGATGTACGCTACTGTGTTTTAATGCCAAAAAGCCAATGACGCTCTTGGGCTTCAACAATACTTGGAAGCCTTGCTATCCATTGATGATGAACTGTCAGTTGAATCGCAGAACGACGAGCCACAGTGTCTCGTCCTTCAGTACTTCCTCGTGTTCAGCGGTTCGCAGGAAGATTTACCTGCGTACCAACTCACTGAGATTCAGACGCTGTTGCAAAACCTCTTATCGCAGCCTATTGCTCAATGATTCATTACTGAGTCCTTGCTCAAGCGCTTCATAAATACGACTTCAGCGTGAAATTACAGCGCAAGTAAGGACGCGCAATGTTTGTGGTGTGAAATCATTAGCCTAGTGGTACTTCGTGTAAACTACACACTGATATAAACTCGACCGGGTGAGGTGGGTCGTCACCGCAGGAATCAGGAGACGACGATGAAGGCGGGCATCGTGATGATGAAAAATAGAAAAGATTGTATTCACTTCATTGGTACATGGTTTTGACTCTATCCGAGTCTCGAGCGGTTCTGATTAACACGGGGGCCAGGACGGCCTTAAATCCCCTCGTGGTGGCCGGCGTTTCCTTCGGGGAAGTCCTCTCTCCGGTGGTCAAGTTGACGACCTCCTCGCCCTCGGGTCCTCCTTCTTGGTAGCTCGCCGTTTTCGTCTGCTCCGTAGAGGTGAGACGCTCTCTCGGGGCTGAAGGGGATTATCTCGTCACGGGAAAAGCGCTGGGGCTTGCTTCCCACATTGGAGAGATACAGATTCCAGGCATAACCTGCCGATGACTCCTTCGGGGAACTTGTGGAAGTGTCAGACCTCTGTCGGCGGTCAAGTTGGCGAGCTCCTCTCCCTCGGGTCTTCCTTCTTGGCAGCTCGCTGTTTTCGTCTGCTCCGTAGAGGTCAGACGCTCTCCCGGGGATGAAAGAGGATTATCTCGTCACGGGAAAGGCGCTCGAGCTTGATTCCCACATTTGACAGGTGCAGTTCCAAGCCGATCATAACAACACCGCATCCAAGCACCTCTCCAACACACCGCGCTGGAACCGGTAACAACACATTCTCGCGATTTTAATAGCCCCCTCAGTGCTGAGAGAGTCAGCGTTCGTCCTTTGCCTTGAAGTAATGACGTGTACAGTTAGACATTAGAACACTTTCACTCCAAGCATCTAGCAAGATAAGCGCCCTGGGCCTGCATTCATAACAGATCCCTTTTGTTGATACCTTTGTTTGGCGCTATACCCTGCGCCATAGCACAACGGCCTCGTACACTGGTACTACGGACACACTCGCAATGGCTTCCCCAATCAGCAAGAACTAAAAGACATACCTCCTAGAGAGTACCCGTTGATAATGCGGCCCATTTTCAGTACCATGCAGGTTTAAAAAGAGCAAACAGAGATAGTGTCGCAGAAATGGGCGCTTCGCACCGACGGGATACCGTATACATAAAGCGTTTTCCGAATGCCCAGAAGAGCGGAACGATCCGATCTTCTCAAAATGCTTCATACGCATGCGACGTATCGGAATTCCCTCAAGGCCGTCTGTGCGTCTCTCTAACGCATCGCACTGCGCTTCTTTTTTCGTTGCCATCGGCTCTCCGAAGCAGGCGATGACGAAAGCAAAGCGATATGAGGAGGATACGCGGATTCGTTGGAACAGCACGTCCTTTCGGCAATGGGTATAACTGCGAGAGTGCGGCGGTATAGTGTAGCGACACTGCAGTCGCGGCAGCTGGCAACCCGCTTCTGGTCGAGAGGTTTGCGCGCGTGTTTTAATTGGCTCGACCTGTATACACGAGCGAGCGGAAACGTGCGCATGCACGTCCGCACTCTTATCTCTACCGCCTCTCGTGAAAGCGGCATACTGAACACTGTGACTCATAAAGAACGTCTCTCCCCTGCTGCGTAGGTGAGTACAGAAATAAAAAGTCACAATAATAACGAGAGAGAGAGCATGACAAAAGTGTCAGACAAAAACAGAAAAAAGAAAGAAAAAATGTGGTTGATCCCTCTTATATAGGAATCGGTATAGAACACGAAAGTGAAACGTGTCTTCACAGAAGTAGTGTAATGTTTATTGCACATTGATATATAATGTCTATTGGTGTTTTGTGGCTAAAGCGCCCTTAGGCGTTGATGCACCCACGCTGACGCCTGGTGGCACGTCTCCTCCATCACGACTACCAACGTCGATGACCATGAGCAACCGTCGTGCATATGGAAGCTGCACTACGCTGCACACGCTAGCACAACGCGAAAGACGAAGCACGTAACTGACACACAATACAACGCGCAAGACAAAGCACGTAACTGAATCGTCACCGAGTCAAATCAGCGCGTACAGCGCGTCGTAATTGCAGCCTCCGCGATCAACTTCAGAACCATTTTCAGCGCTAATTGCGGAGGCCAAGCTCCGCTGTGCTGAGTACGGTGAACGCCACCACCTAGGTGGCGTTGGTAGTGCTTCTTGATGCCAGCGTCCCTTCGAATGCTGGCATCGAGACGTCGTTGTGCTGAGACCACCGAAGCGTTCACTGTCGGTGCGCGTTAGTGTCATAATGCAGTACTTCTCTTTTCTGCTCGTAGGCGGCGGCACCGCCCCGAGCAAGAGCGCGGGTACACGGAGGAGTGTTAGATATATAAGGCGCGTCTGTGTAGCTCTCTGCAGATGCGTTTGTGGCGCAATGGGTTAAACGCTCGGCGATCTATCGTCGCGGACCGAGAGGTCGTGGGTTCGATTCCCAAATTTTGCATGTTTGTGGAACTTTTTCTTCTGGTTTCTTTCTTTGTATTATGTTCTATGACGTATTTCCGTGACGGAAATACGTCAGTGAAGTCTTGGTGGACCCCGGCATAAAACACTTTCGTGTTAAAAAGAAAACGAAAGAAAAGGCAGCTGTGATTTGCTAAAGGGCGCCGAATAATGCGCATGTAGGGCTTTTTTCAGGACTCCCTACAGGAAAGGGCGGTGTATAGGTGGGGACTTGGAAAAAGGAACTGGTCCACCGTTCTCTCTCGCTCTCTTTTTATATCTCTCCCTTCGATGAACGACCTCACCTCCATGGAGCAGGACCAAAGCCACGTGACAGCTATAGGCTGCAGTGCACAAGGGGGTCCCGGGTGTCCACCCCCCTCTTTATTTCCCTGGACTGCCGACGCTGTTCACTGAATCACCCCACCAGCCACCGCGGACCTATGTCCAGTCGGGTGCACAGTGTCGAAAAGCGAAGAGAAAAGAAAGAAAGATAGCACAGAAAGCGGACACCACTTTTGTGCCTTGCTGTTCGCGGACAATGGCGGGGGGAGGTTCGAGGCAGCCATGCCGGGAACTGGACACGCTGGGAGTCCCCTTTGGCACGGGACCGCTGGCGTGGCACGTTCTCCTCGGGCCAGCCTTTTGTTGCGGCGTCAGCTGCCCATGTTAGCCCTGCGCTCGCTACAGACGCCGTCGCGACCCGAGATGGGAAAGCGCCGGCTTGCGCGCCGCCCATCGCTACCTCTAGGGGCTTCGCGGGGAACGCCTGGAGTCGAATGGTTCGGCGACGGCCATCCTAATCCCAGCGGTGGTGGACAACGGCATGGGGATACGCCATTGTGCCAAACGCTGCAGAATCGTGGACGTGTCTGCCTGCGTCGCTTTTGCGAGAGAAGCAGAAGAAAGGAAATGTAGTGGGCGGGTGACGAAACAGCATCGACGCCGAAAATAATTACTGCACCCGGAAAGCGTGCAAATGCGAACTCTACATTTAATTGATCCATGCACCTGGCGGTGCTGCTCGTAAGCTTACGATTGAGGTATAGTGCGTCCAGCAGCAGTGTCATGTATTGTGTTCTCTTTATGAATGTCACTGTGTGTTGTTATGATGGTGATCTTTGGTAGAGACTAGAGAGGTAGGTTCACAACAGTGTGTTAGAACAGTGCCGCACTGTTACACCAGTGTGCTGACTCGATCGAAATTCGTAAACCTTATTACGTTCGGTTTACGGTGCCGTAAACCGAACGTAATAAATTCGTAAGCGTACGTTTTATGGTGCCTCGACGCGCGCGCTTGGAGGCACCGTAAACCGCGTACGCAATACCGCGGCAGCAATGGTAGCAGGCATCGTTCTCAAAATCTATTATGTAGGCCTGTGTACCTTACGAAGTAACCAAATGCACGCGGAAGGCTATATCTGCACGGGAGGCATGAGAGATAGAGAGATAAAGACGGAAAGGCAGGGAGGTTAGCCCAAGTCGCGCCTGGTTGGCTACCCTACACGCTTCTCAGAAATCGATGAAACTCTCAGGAGTAGGCGTATGGCGGGCTATATCCTACCTTAACTTGGCGGATGGTCACAGTACTCTCGATCAACTCATTTATTTCCCTCCCCCGTCCTTCTCCGAAACTTTAGCTATAAAACGCAACCGATTGACCGTGCTAAGGACTTTCCAATACGGTAACAGACAACGACCGATTTTCCTACATTGCATGTTGAGCATCCTTCTCATCCATCCGGGCACGTCAGGGAATGTTCTCGAATATGGCCGTCGTGTCTTCGCCGAGGCTCTCGAATAAATACCGTCCTTTCAAGTTATATGGCTGTGTTTACGAGAGTAATCCACGTAGAAACCGCAAGCTAAGCGTAAGCACGTAATTGTACGCTTTCCAACCCAATGCACATGAATCATATCCGCAGGAGTAACATGAAGACATACGGTTCGGGTAGCGTGAGGAAATCGACGCAGACTACGGAACAGTCGCCCGTTCCAGTGGAAAGATAAACACAACAGCTCAAAACGAAAGCACTGAGACGAACCGAAGAGAGTTCATGTTTCTCGCACGGGGCGGTGAATGTGACCAAAGGGTTTGTAAAGGTCGGAATACGACAGTGACATCTGATCCCTTCGAAAAGGGCCTCGCGAGGAAAAGGTGACGCGACGCTCAACGACGACTTCATTTAGGTAACAGCCGGCGCGTGCAGGAGGCAATTTCCAGGCCGAACAGCGGTCAACACAACAGGGGGACGATTGTGCCCGATACTAACGGCCAGACGTCGATTACGCTGCTGTCTGCCCGGAGTGCGCACTCCTATATAAACAGAAAAATATACAAATAGGGAAAACTAATTAGCGGCCTTTTGTGTTCGGCTATCGTTCCGTTTGTGACGTGTGCCGGCAGCCTCGCCGTCGCCTCCTCTGCACTGCTGGTACAGCTTTCCTGCAGTACAAAGGCGATAGCGAGAGAGAGAGAGAGAGAGAGCTGCGCGTTACGACACGGACTCACGTGTAGCCGCTGCACGAAGAAAAGACAGCGAGCAAGGTCTCTCCCTTTCCCTCTGTTTTCTCTCACTCTTTCTTGGAGTGTCACGTGTACGCCCCGCCATCTTTGCTGCGCCACTGCAACTCCTACAATTCGACAACGAGAAGCACGCGCTGTTTCACGGACGTATAAAGCATGCCAATACGTCAGGGAAGCCCTCGTAGTCCAAGTATACAGTGGACTCCAAGTAGCGTTCAAGTAGGGCTGCTCACAAATCGAAGAAAGCTCACCGACGGGTGTGTCTGTACGAGCAAGAAATGGGACTGCTATAAGATCGAGCACGGAAGGAACCGAAAGGACGATCGACGCCGAGCGGATGGCATATAGCATATACAGATTTAGCGCCGCGAAATGTCGTATAGCTAACTCCCGCACGCACCTCTCTCCCTGACGTCTGAGCAGATCGTCGCGCATAAAGATGTGCATATACGCACAGGCAAAGCGAATCATTGTTGGTTCGGCGTCGCCAGAATCGTATATGCCACAGTGACGGGGTCGCGTGAACTTTGTGCGCTTTACATGAGTCAACGCATATAGAGCTTTTCGTTGTTTTGTCTGTTCCTTCTCTCCTTTCCAGAACGTTCTGGTGAGTTCCCGAAGAATATGTGAAAGACAAGGAAAGAGCATTTGTCGAAATGAAGAGCTGAGCGACTATATTCACTACAAGCTTAACAAATCTGGTGAAATTTCCCAAACAAGTCAGGCCTTCTCGGACAACCCGTCGTGAATGAATCGGGTGAAATCGACAAACGATCGAATGAACAAGAAACTGGGAAACATGCCACATGTATAATTCGACGTCAGGGATAAAAAAAAAAAAAAAAAAAAACTTGGCAGACTCAACTGTACTTGACGTCTACGTAATGCTAAGCATTCGTGATTTGTAGAGAGCGGTTGTATGTATGGAGTAACTATTGTCTAGCGAACGGTTATGTAGAGATGGTAGACTGTAGGGGTGTTTATATTTACGATAAGTAAAACAGAATGTTTGTAATAGCAAGTTATATGATTGAAAGCAAACTGGAAACCCAGTCACACGCACATGGTGGCTTCAGTGTCCATACCCAGTGCATATACCGAATCGTCCTATAGAACATAATTTTAGACTGCGCTATCAACGGGATTGGTCCACGAAAAAAGAAATTAGCGTAGCTTGCACTGGAGGCGCAATGCTAAAGAGACAGCGGAGCTGATAGGCACCTAGATAGTCCTGCCTTTTGGGCTAGGTTAAGCACTACCAAGTCATCCCCAGCATTTTCTGAAATTTATTAATTATTGATCAATTATTGATTAGCTATTTATTAGCTATCAATTGGCTATCGCAAGGTATTGGCCACGTATTTGGGCTAGGCTAAGCACTACCATGTCATTCCCAGCATTTTCCGGAATTCATTGACTATTGATCGATTATTGATTAGCTATTGATTGGCTATCGCAAGGTATTGGTCACGTATTTGCGCTAGGCTAAGTACTACCAAGTCATCCCAAGCATTTTTCGGAATTTTCCGGATTAGCCATTGATTGGCTACTGATTGGTTATCGATGACTGACTAAGCTTAAGTAGTCCCAACCATGCTTAGCTAGACTTATCCAGGATCAGCTTCGCTAGTTCACAGCGGTATGTGCTATTGCGCTTGGACCCATTCTGCCCTACCCTCAGGATCGGCCCTCATTTTTGGATTCAGCAGACACATTGCGGCCGGCTTAAACATTAAAACGGTGAGGTAGGCTCGCCCGCCAGAAAGTGGGTGGACTCGGAGAAGAATGCTTCGCATTAAAAATTCAATTACTTCAGCAATGCGCCGTTTCCTTTCCCCCGGTATTAACCAACGTGCCTGCAAAATTCCAGCAAAAGGCACCTATTTTATCACTTTCAAAGTGAAGTGTGCGTGAAGAACATTTATTAATTATGCTGCTTGCTGATTAGCCTTTACCGGTTCAGGTGGCGTCGCCTTAGCTGCTACATTCTCCAACAATATGGCTCGGCTGATGGCGCTCGCTTACGTAATGTGCTTGCTCCCCAATCGGAGGGAAGTTTCTCCATTTTGAGCGATACGAGAACTAAAAAAAATAATAAAGAAATAAAAAAAATCAGAGCCCTTCCACTACCGTGCAAATGGAAGCCAGCGAAGCTGTGACTATGGTAGATCTGCTGTAGTGAATATTTATATATTATCATTATTGATTATATTGAGCGTCTTCAGCATGTTCGTCAAAGAGCAAGGACACCGACGTCTTGTTCTCGCCCGGCGCTATGGCCAAGTAGTGCGTTTGCTGCGCCAAGTCCGCCCATCGTCATAGGCGTTGGCGGACGTCGACGAGATCTCTCTCGCTCCTACTCTCGGTGGCTCATACCCACATAGCCAACGCGGCTATGAGCCACACGTGGTTTCTTTCTTACCTTCCTTCCTTGTTTCTTCCTTTCTCTCTCTCTCTCTCTCTCTTTCTTTTTTTTTCCTTCCTTCCTTCATTCTTTCTTGTCCCTGGCTCATACCTACATATCCAATGCGGGTATGTGGCACACGTCATTTCATTATCGTTAATCATGACGTAACTGACGAACATGTGACGTTATTGATGTCATGACCTATCAGTCATGTTAGTCATACATTCGTACCCTTCCATGCCAATTTTTGTATACACCAAGTGAACCGACACGCCACAAAACGAGATGCCACAAGCTCGTTGCCTACTTCCGGTGTACACGGACGCGATCTCCTGGAACCTAGCCTATAAAAGCGTCGCTGTAAAAAAAAATGTTAAATGTAAAGCGAGCAAGTTACTCCCTGAAAAGGCTTTGGTTGCCAACGTTTTCTTTGTTCTATTCAAGGAGGTTTTAAAAAATTGCATTTTTTAAACCTCATTGGTTCTATCCGTGTTCTATGTCGCTATAAATAAAAATAAGCCATGAGAGTTGTGAAAGCCGGGCACGATTTTTCTTTTTATTTCTTTTTTTTTCTCCTTTTTTGTGTGAGTAGAGACATGGTTCTTGTTTCTTGAGAATGGTGCTGTACCATTTTCGTTAAGCACTGTCTTGTCACACTGCAAGGTTATGGTGAATTTCTCGTGTATCTGATATTTATTGCTGAGGTGCGATGTTCCTTTTTTATTCGTTTTCTTTTCTTTTTGATCTCGCTGTAACGCCGTGTGAACATTTTCCCTTCAATGACGTTTCATGTATTTTGCAGTGAACTCAGAAATTTCAGCATTATTAGAGGCTGCTCATGCACATCTCAGGTCACGTTCTGTCATTTCAATGTGCACGACACGTCTATATTTACAACTTTACGTCATGCCCTAATTATGCATTGTGGGTTTCTTCTTTAAACCAATTGTTGAAGGTTCTATTTTTCTGTCTACGTCTTTCTCTATTTTAGTGCTTAATTGTTTATAGCTACGACTATGGGATAGTGGCCTCCTTAGTAGTCAAACTTTACATTCCTTGTGCAGCTTTGTCGTTACAACAACAACTTACAGTCGTTTTGAAATAACGATGTATGTGTCAATGTTTGTGTGGTTGCGACATGTTGTGTTTTAAACACCTGCACTGCTCGTGGCGACACGGTGGGCGCGCAATGCCTCAGAGAGGAACCACCGTTCGACATGGGGACTTATTGTCTTCGTCATTGCGACAACGTTGACTCCAGCCTGTGTTCGATCACTGTTAACCTTTACAAAACACAATGTTATAGATGTTATTTTATATTATACAGATATATTGTACGTGTTCTTATTGTGTTTAGATAGAATGTTGGTTAAGATGACATTGAATACCATGCATTATTTTTGGAGGGATTAATCACTTCAGGCCTCCATCTTTCTGCGAAATATATTGCCCTAAATAGCGTTTGTGAAATTTCAAGCTGTGTTTCTTTCTCTAATACGACACACAGAGTACATGCTGTGTTGTTGCCATTGCTCTTTCAATATCATGCTCTTCAAGTCTCCATCTTTCTATGAAAAATCTTGCCCTATATAGCGTGTGTGGAATTTCAAGCTACGTTTCTTTCTTTAATACGACACTTTGTGCACCGAGCACATGCTGAGTTTATGCCATTTCGTGACACGTTTCTGTTGTCCTTGCGATGTACTTATGAACGCGCCACGATATAGCTAAGTCGCCATGGCGCTGCTCTGCCTGGCATCGAGGTCGCGGTATCAAATCTCGGCCGCGGCGACCGCATTTAGATGGGAGCAAAATGCAACAACGCTCGTGCACGCACGCAGCCGTACGTAATAAAAACCCCCAGGTGGTCAAAACTGATCCGGAGTCCCCCACTATACGGCGCGCCTCATAATCATATCGTGGTTTTGGCACGCACAACCCCATAATTTACTTTAAACAACCTAATGTATTTCTATGTCTCCCATGTAGACAGAAAGAGCCGGCCTCATCTATCGGTGTCAACACCCTTATATTTATCACGCAAGAAAAAAAAAAGGTACCGAATGCGCCCATATGAAGAAGACATTGCACGTTATACCATTTCACTTTCGTTTTGAAGGAGCGATATGAGTCAATATTGGGTTTTAAGTATCCCTATACTGTGATCGCAACACAGCTGTGTGCATCTTTTTTTTTTTCTTGTCGCTATAGTTGCCTATCTGAAGTCGGCAATCGGGCAATTACCTCCACGACACTCTACTACACGCGATGTATACAACAGACTCTCATATACAACATATACAACATATACAACATATACAACATATACAACATATACAACATATACAACATATACAACATATACAACATATACAACATATACAACATATACAACAGACTCTCGATTCTGCAATACACCAAGCACCTTTGCCACATAGTCTGGGAATGCAAAAAAGAGCCCGCGGACAACGCCCATCCAAGCACCAACAGAAGACCAGTGGCATGCCCTGCTGACAAGCCCAAGACCTGAGGTGCAACTAAGGCTGGTGAACAGGCCTAGGCTATCAGCCCAGGGCCACGGCTACCTGGACTAGGGTGGCCGCCCAACTTCGGGCATTAACAGCTTGATCTCCGTAATGGAGTTTATTCCCTCACTCACTCCGCTACATAGTTGCATTTTGTGCTCCGAGCAGATGTGTTTACATCATCTTGCGATGTGTTTCTGTCGTCTTCGTAATACGTCCGGTGACTTGTGAGGCATACATGTTTCTCGTGCGAAAAGGAGCATAGTGGGCATCATTTCTTGGTGTCAATATGTCCTTATTTGGTCACGCCAATAAAGAAAGCACCCACTGCGCAGGCCACCTCCGGATAGAAGCTGTCCACCCGTGCGAATCGACAACAACCTTGTCATCCTCCTCAGACGCCGCAGGACCTTGAAAAGGCGACCAGGTCGTAGTAAACAGGGTATTATAAGAGGGAAAATGTACCGAGAAGGAGTCCGCGGGCGAGCGGGAAAGCGAAAACATTGTGCGACGCATATTCGGCTGAAAGCGCGCCTAAATATATAATATAGTGCGCGCGCGCTCAGAGGACCGGGGAACATACTATTGCGTGCCAAACGCGAATTAACTCGAAATACGGTTACTTACGGAATGACGCATTCATGCATACATAGTACGCATACGCACAACACACACGCATTAACAAGTAGCTAAAAGGTCTGGTCCAGGCCATCAGCGAGGAGAATAGGATATTCGAGGGGCTCAATATATTGTTGTTGTTGTTGTTGTTGTTGTTGTTGTTGTTGTTGTTGTTGTTGTTGTTGTTGTTGTTGTTGTTGTTGTTGTTGTTGTTGTTGTTGTTGTTGTTGTTGTTGTTGTTGTTGTTGTTGTTGTTGTTGTTGTTGTTGTTGTTGTTGTTGTTGTTGTTGTTCACAACCAAGCGAAGCAACGGACAATGAACCCAGGTAAAGTATAGGGAACGGTAAGTGCTATGTTTATATTGATCTGCAGACATATGTTAAGGTAATTTCAATTAAACATAACAATTAATTTCTCCTATGCTATATCTGGCTTCGTTGTCCGTTTATTCGTATAGTCGAGGCCAGGGTCTCTGAGAAAGGCTCGATTGTAATCTGTAGTAGTAGACATATAGCCAGGTACCTTTTACCTACATTTACCTGGCATATGGCCAGGTAAACATCTTCAGCATCCAATAAAGAATTTCTCTCTCTCTCTCACCCTCTCTCTCAAAACACGGGACGAAACGGGCATGCAAGCTACGATTTGCGGAGCAAATAGACACATTCAGATATTGCACGAAAAGTCCAGAAACTGAAGTGAATTGGTTTCCGCCGCGGTAAAGCCTCAGTGAGTCAGGCGCTCTGCAGCTGAGCACGAGATCACAGGTTTGACTACCGGTCGCGGCTGCCGCATTCCGATCGGGGCATAATGCAAGACCGCCCACGCACTTATATTTGGGCACACGGTAAAGAACCCCAGACGACGGAAATTTATCCCGAGTCCCGCACCACTACGGCATGCGAAGACTATAGTTGTGTGTATACGCCGTTGCTTCTTTTCCGTCACAGTATATACTCTAAGAGTGCGACAGGCTACTGCAGCATTCATGTAAACGTAGATAGCGCGACCTTTTTCAGCTGATAGCCAGCGTTTGTGTTCGTGTTTTATTCGTTCCCCATGTGTACCAGGTTTCTACGCCTGCCCTTTGAAAGTGTGAACACAGCTAGAAACGCATATATTGGGTGCCGTGCGTACGGTGCAGAGTCAAGAAGGCTTAATTTGAGGTCTAATTAACAACAGAGGTTAACATCGAATACGTTATACATGTATTACACCCTGCATGCACAGTGATAACCTTTTGAAGAGAGAGAGAAAAAAAAAAGGGGGGGGGCTGGTTTTATAACCTTCTCGCACCAACATCAGTGCAATCTTAATGTTTAATCCTGTGACGACACAAAAACACAGTCCGGGGATTCGGCAGGAATACGCATGGCCCAACCACGGAAGCCAGTGGTATGATCGCGTGATGCGACGGGACTACATAGAAGGGAAAAGGGATATGGCTGCGGCGTAGATGATCGCAAACATAGCTAGATGCGCGTTGCATGCATACAGAACACACACACGAGGCTGTCGGACGATCGCGGGGGCACCTCGCCTTATACCGAGACCTTCGCAGGTCCACTCTCCAAGGTGAAGAACGCGAGCTTGCTTTCCAAGGCTGCTTGGCCGCGACGCTCAGCGCATAGCGAGCAGAGATAAAATAACGGGCACACTCGCAGCCACTTATGGCGCTGAGCAGGCTATGGCGGCGGTCTCGAATGGTCTAAAGCACGGACACACGAGATCGAGGAGCAGTAAGTGACCGAGTCCATACCGGAAAGCTGGTGGAAAGGTGGGCGGCGAAAGAGGAGGCCGTGCATGTTGGCAGGCGTTCGCCTTTCTAGATCAAGCGAGAGGTCTATCGAAAATGGAGCCCGCATAACCATTCCAAGATTTTTCAGAAGTTAGACGTAGTGCCAAACGATCGATTAGTCAAAGCGGCTGATCTAACTTGCATGCATCCTGTGCAAAAATTTCTTTAGACAGTCTATAAAAATTCCGTTCACATTTGTCTATAAGGTTAATAGCGTGTATAAATGAATTTTAGACACCGTGTATAAACAAATTGTATAGAGCAGTTTATAGAGAGTCTTTATGGCCATGCACTTTCTATCTATTATTGTCTATACAAAAATCATATAGACTGGTCAACAGACAGTCTAGGGACTTAGTCTTCCATTTTTTAACGATTATTGCGTAATGAATGTCTACACACAAATTTTCACAGAGTCTCTATAGACTCTTTGTAGATTTCCTTACATCTTTATCGGTTTTCTTTATTTTAAGTCTATAGACAAATCTTGCAGAGTGGTCTACAGACTGTCTAAATCTAGTTCTGCAAGGAGACGCGTATCTGCCCGTGAGTTTGGCTCATACCAACACGTTTCAAAGGTATGCGTTACAGACTATAACATGCAATTTCATAGCTATACATGTGTACAACCTGTATCAGAAGCTTAAAAACTGCTCTGTGGGCGATCTCAGCTGTACTGATGGGCCACGTCGGGCTGCTTTTATAGCGTTCTCGCACCAACACCAGTGCAGTCCTAATGTTTAATCCTGTGACGACACAAAAACACAGTACGCGACTGGGCAGTAATACGCATGACCAAACCACGAAAGCCCATGGTATATATGATTGCGTGATGCGACGGGAATACATAGAGTTTGGCTCATATCAACACGTCTCAAGGATATGCGTTACAGGATAACATGCACCTTCAAGGCTTGTGTACCGTCTGTGTCAAAAGCATAACACTGCTCTGTGGGCGATCTCAGCTGTACTGATGGGCCATGTCGGTACTTTAATACTGTCAGCGTTGCGTACAAAGAGATAAATTTATAAATACGAGGCTCATATTACTGCCTGAAGCCCAGGAGCGCAATCAGTGCTATGGAAGTATTAAGAAACCGAACACGGAAGCAAGTTAGCTCATGATCTTAATTGAGTTTAAACGTCTGAAACGTGCAGCTCATATATTCGGCGCTTGCTGGAACAGACTACATTATTGTACACTGATTTATTTTTTTTTCATATATATACGCGTACTTGCTTTCACTAGTTTAAGTAATATAATACACACGAATTTAGTAATAGGCTTTGCTGAGCTTCACCTAGCTGTTATCTCTCCACCACACATGCAAAACCTTGCCAAAGGAAAGAGCAATAGCTGGAGCACTTTTCGCAAATGGAGCAGGCTACCTAATGGTTGCACCTATATTGTGTCAATGGTGGCAATGTTTTTTGCCAAGCAAACAGGGCCATCCTTATGAAAAAAAATTTTTTAATTTCTGCTGCGCTCCTAATTTGCTCCTTACGAGTAATCAGAAATCTATAAGGAATTCAACATAAGATGTGTTACAGCATTAGCTTCCTAACAGATGTTCACATGCAAATACCCATAATTCTTTTTATATGGAGAATTAAGCATGGCTTTATGTGTCGGGTGTTAGGGGCAAAGTCAAGGTGTGTTTCCGCATTAGCTTCAGAATACGCTTTCACTTTATATATACTCTAAAGGTTTGCTTCATCGACAAGCCATACTAATCTTATTGAAGTATCCTAAGAGTGCCATGAGGTATCGTTGCATATTGTAACTTCACAAAATTTTGCATTTAATTTTATAAACAACTATGCCTCACAATTTCGCACAGCTTACCGTTGCTTTCACGGACAACTGATCTACAGACTTTTAAACACATTTTAGCTGAGAAACGGTGACGATATAATCGTTCGGGCATGATCAAAATTATCCCAAAATGAATTGAAAAAAAAAAGCTTCTGACGCTCAATTGCACGAGCTTCTGCCTTCGGCAACCACTAGCACCGAGTTAGAACCAATATTACTCTCTTCGACCACAGATTAGACCGAGCGAACCGGCAGAGTTCGTGATCGGCGCATCTGGTCTCAAGGATAAACAATTCCGACAATGAAAAATTATTGTAGATTTCAATTATGGCCACGCTGGTTTCAAGTGAAGTGTTTCGTTGCCACCATCTCCTCTCTGCGTCCAAGAAGCCGTGAGCGCCGACAGCATTGTTCTTTAAAGTGGTAGCAAATAGTATATGTTCCTAGCATGTAGAGAGTTTACTTGAGAGAGAGAGAGAGAGAAGGGATGAAGGAAAGGCAGGGAGGTTAACCAGACTTACTTGCATCTTCAATGCGCAAAGCAGCAGCGTGAACAGTGCATGTTACTATTCACTAGATAAAATATACGGTAACTGCCGTGTTCCGGGGTGGCGTTGTGGTATAAGGCACTGGGCTCGTAATTTAGAGGTCGGACGCTCGTATCCTAGTTGTGCCACGGTTGCTTGATAAAAAAAAATCGCGAGATGAAAAGTCTTTGAACTATCTCTTTATTCCTTTTCTTTGTTTATTATTAGTTTGTCTTGTTTTCTTCTTTTTTTTTAGAATAATAATGCAAAGCTTGGCGAAAATTTCTCTAAAAGGCATTACTTATAACGAGAGCCCTCATCAACCACATAACCGCAATTCTCATGTGTACAAATTAGGAGCCCGTTACAACACCAAAGAAACTCTGACATCGTGCACTAACCAGACGCACTACGGCCAATTCCCTTTTGAAACCCATCAGGTACTCAGGAGGAAATTCGCAACGAACTCTAATGAAAATGTGATGAGCTTAATGTTAAATTAAGAGCATTAACATTTCATCAGACACACACACGATATTTTCTTAAGGGCATCCTCGCGGCATGCCAAAGTGACGTATAGGAAGTTGACTGCTACAGAGTTTCGATCACTCGGCCGAGCTTCATTTAGCGAAATAAAATTGCTCCAGTCGATCTTCATTCCATCCCTGTAACAGCCGTTCGGATAGACGCACTGCAGCCTCAATGCACCCGCTCTGCCCGCACAACTGCCCGAAGTCGCTTTTCAAACGTAACTCTCACAGTTCCGGCACTTCCCCCTCTATTGTCGGCCCTTCTTTTTTACGAGCGCGCCAGCTCTGAACACACACACACACACACACACACACACACACACACACACACACACACACACACACACACACACACACACACACACACACACACACACACACACACACACACACACACACGCGCGCACGCACGCACGCACGTACGCACGTACGCACGCACGCACGCACGGACGGACACACGTGCAATGTATACACACTGGGACCGGAAAGCGCCGACAGGTACGCACCAGCCGGGCCATAAAAACGCTGCCCGCAGAAAGCGCGTCGCCCGGCACATACACCCGTTTCGCGCGGCGTAGTCTCTCTTATCGCTTTCCGACTCTCTGCTGCAGACTTCGCGTAAAAAAGAAAAGGAAAAGAAGAAGAATGTTAAGCTGTGAAGAAGAATGGACATGAAGGCGGAGGATCTAAAGAAAAAGAAGGCCGTCAAGCAGTGAAGCAGGATGAAGAGGAAGTGGAAGAAGAATACGATGTGAAGAAGGGAGAAGAATGTGATGGAGAACGAAGGAGAAGACGAATGTGAAGAGAGAGAGAGAGAAAGAAACAACATTTATTGTTAATGAGGTGGGGCGTGTTCCTCGCAGGGTGGGGGCCTCAGTTCGGAGCCCAATGTGAAGTTGTGAAGAAGTAAGAGTAATGCGAAAGCTGTGAAGAAGGAGCACGAATAATGAGAAGTTGTGAATAAGAAGAAGTGCTAAGAAGAATGTGAATACCTGAAGTAGATTAATGAAGGAGTAGGAAAAGAGAAGCCGAAGTATATAACAAGAACTCTCGGCATCCTGTTCTACATCGACGAGTCGGGCGAAGAAACCACGTCCTTGTCTCCACCACGTCCTGACCGACACCGATGGATCGGCGAAGCGGAATGGGAGGAGGATTGCCTCGACGACATATCGCGAGAAATTCGAGAACGTTCGCGAGAGACCGAAGGACAGCCGAAAAGCTTTAAAGGGAAAGAAAGAGAATGGTGACGCCTTGCGGGAGAAGGAGCTGTCGGGAGATTGAGAAAGCGCGCGGTCGCCATTCAGAGGCAGTAGCAGCAGTACACGCCGAGGAGCGTCGGTGCCGAGGCAGCGACCAAATCGGCTTGCAACCCACGCGCAGATAAACGAAGGAGGAAACGAACAGAGAGAAAGAGAAACACACACAGAAAAGGAGGAGCAGAGAAGATTCGAGGCAACAGCGAAATGCGTAGCTGGCGAGCCTATACACGCTGATGTATTTTTATGTTTGTTTATATTCCTCGAAACGGCCATCTCTCTCTCGAGTTTCTTTTCTTATTTTTTAACGCAGGAAAGATATAAACATCGCGCCACCGGCAGCCGGCGCCGAGGTGTCGAGGGGGGGGGCTCGAACTGCGAGAGTCCGGTTCGAACAGCGCCTGCGCGAACGGCTAAGCAAACTAATAAAAGCGAATTGTCGATAGCCTCCTCGTAGACGACTTTTCCTTCTGCTCGACATGCATGCCCGTTTGGTTAAATAGGGTGCCCCAGCTAACGTTAGCCAAGCTGTTCAACGGAAGAAAAAAAGAAAGAGTTTACAAAAAAAAAATCAAGGTGCAAGTTACGATTATAAGACCTACGGTGTTCGCTCCTCAGAAGGCTGACGCCCGAACACCGTGGGTGGCGCCCGAACGCCGTGGGTATCTGGCACCGGGTTCTTTTTTTTTTTTTTTTTCCTTGAACTGCTTGACAGCCTGGCTAACGTCAGCTGGGAGACACCGTATAGTCTATATACTGCATATAGACCAAACTCATTGACAAGTTTATTACCTTTGGTCTAGCGTGACCCGCCGCGGTGGCGCTGTGGCTATGGCGTTATGCTACTGAACTCGAGGTCGCGGGTCCAATTCCCTGCCACGGCGGCCACATTTCAATGGGGGTCAAATGCAAAAATGCTCGTGCGCTTAGTTTTGGTGAACGTTAATTAACCCCAAGGGACCAATATTAATTCGGAGTCCCCCACTGCAGCGTTCCTCACAACCCACCGTGCAGTTTCGAGACGGCACACCCTACAATTTGGTTTGTTCTTTGTCTACTGTGGTCCATAGAGTATAAAAACATTTTCTTTTATTTATGTAAGGAGACGTTGGTGCCTCTATATGGCGTCTCCTCCTCAAATGACAGACGTTCCATAAACAAACGTTTCAAACAAAGAGTAAGGAAATGATTAGAATGACGGCAGGTGTAAAGGTCTAAAATATTGGCCGTCAGAAAGTGTCAGACCAACATAAGTCCACATGCTCGCAGTTCTCACAGAAAAAAAAAAAAAAGGAGGTGGGGGGGGGGGGGGGGGGGGGATAGCGACGGTCGGTCTTTAAGTACACTGAAATCTTCAATACTCTGAAAATGTTTCCTTGAGGTGGGCCACAGCGCATGAGCCCGCTTCGTAGGTCGGCAAAACAAGTGGACAACTCACTCGCACTCACAATCATGTCCACTCACACTCACCGGAACTCGCTCTCATTTATACCAGCGCCTACTGATGTCACCAGCACTCACGCTCGTCCTCATGTCCGCTCATGCTTGCTATACTAATTCGGTCACGTTTATACTGACACCATGCTCACCCTCATTGTTATTCACTCGCGTTCATACTGCTGTCAACTCACAATACATCTGCACTCACTCACTTTCATACTCAAGTCCACTCACACTCGCCGACTTTCAGCATGGCCTCCGGGATCTAGGCTTGATCTCAGAGGCCATGCTTTCACTAACGTGTTCGTGCTGACGTCTACTCACATTCAACGGCGTTAACATCGTACTCATACCTACTGTATAGTCGCTCAACTCACTAACCTGTATACTCGACTCAACACTCAACTACTAGCCTCAACACTCAACTCACTAACATGTACACTCACTCACGTTCACACTCCCGTCAACTCCCACCCTATGCCACTGTCGTATTCACACTATACCGACTGCGAAGTGAGGGTCAATCGCGAGTGAGTATGCCGACTTGTGTTCGGGAATGTCCCAAGGCACGATGGCTGTGAAGACGGTGCACATTTGGAGAAGGATGGGTGGCGAAAGTGACGACGTCGTGAATCGCGTGCTCGGATCAATTTAATCGACGCTAGCCCCACCCTCGTTCTCCTTTACATATGGCGCCGGCGCGCGAAAGTTCGTCATGCGAGGCTAAGTCCAGTCCGCTCGCCTTATGGTCATTGACACGCGACAATGTCGGGCGGGCACGTTTTAACCGCTCTACTATCTCGCATCGCTCCATTTCACAGTGTGTTAAAAGGAACGCTGGACAGAAACCCTGAATCAGTTGAGACTGGCAAAGTTGAGACTGGTAAAGAATTCCGTCGAAACTATATTTGCATTTCAATCGGAAGTAAAAAGGTTGCATTCGAGCAGAGTAATTGAAGGGCGTAGCTAATCCTTGTTTAACGCCGCGCACATGCCTCAGCTCCACTGTGACGTCACAGATTTCAAAGTGTACGTCTTGCGCAATAGGGTTGTTTTTGTGGCAAGGAATGTTCCGTAACGTTGCCAGGTTGAATCTAATTACTTTAGAACGCAATGTATTCCTTCTAGACCGATAAACAACTAGTATTCAGCAAATGCTTGTCAAGCATTTCTTTTTTTTTTTTTTTTTCGGAGTTGAAGTGAGAAACACTGGTGTGCTGCGCGGTATCACCGCCTATGGCCTTCGAGATTGGGGGGCACCCGCAGGCTCTGTGCCAGATCTCGAAGGCTATGCATCACCTCGCTGAGAGGCCATGTTCGACACCAGACCATCGCAGGCACCTGCTTTTTGTACTTAAATAAGCCAAAGGAAGCACGTGTACGACACTTGCATACGCAGCTGCTACAGTTCTGGAACAGAAGAAAGAAGCCTGAGCAGGTGTCTCTGGCGCTGTGAAAAGGTACATTGCATTCATATATCGTCGTTTCGATAACGAGAGCCATGCGCGCACTTAAGTACACAAACAGGTGCAGCTGTTTGTCGGGAAAACGCTGCTGCCGCGTTAACAGTGGCAGATTAACAAGTGGGAACCACGTGGCGCCCACGCCGACGGTTCATCGCGTCGCGGTTGTTTGTTAAAATGGAATGTATACGATCATTATTCGCCGCAGGCATTCAAATTTTTGCGCTAGCTGGAGTTGCACTCTTGTTTGTGAGACAGCTGCAAATGTCACTGTATGTGTTATATACCAGCGGCGAATGCATCAACGGCAATTCTCAGCGAGAAGCCATATGCAAGACGCGACAGGAGTGAGAGGCTGCATAGACGGTTTCTCATTAATCAATTAAGATCCTGGTCTCAGGCTTAATTGGTTCACTGCTTTGACGGTTGAGTGCGCGAGGGCGCGGCGGCGCGCCCGCGTGCGTGCTATATTTTGTCTCTTATACCCCCCCCCCCCCCACCTTGTCTTTCTTATTGCAGTTTAATTGTTCATTGAAGTTTTGAACTGAAATTACGAGGGGAAAACTTGTGTCTGCTCTACCAGTGTCGTCTGGTCTGCCAGCATGAGAGATGTGAGACAGCATGGACATGATGGGTGGAGCATGGAGTGGTCCGAACTTCGTCATTGCAGCTTCAATCGACCATCTCGAAGCTATAACTTGTCATTGGTAACTTATCTGCATAAGGTTATGATTAGATTCGCTTGGCTTCTAATTTCTACCATTCAAACGCCTTTATGACACTGTAACATAGAAAAGTTAATCAAGTATTTTTATACTTACAAAATATTTCTGTGGCTACTTTTGAGCCATGTAATGTCGACATGGCACTTAAATTTTGTGAGAAGTGTATATACTCTAAACGTCAAGATTTATCTGTGTGGTGGAAATCCTGCAATAATATGTTTGGGAAGATAGTACATTGAACTGATATTTAAAAGAAACGCACGTTTACGGACAACGTAATTGAACCCCTGGTATAATTAAGAAAAACCGTAATGCGCTTAACAAAACTGTGCCATATCGTAGGAAAATGCACGTAGTATCCATTGTAAGTGAATGAGATCACTGCCCGATTTCCAGCTGGCTAACTTGCGGAACTTTCTACCAATCGTTCCAGTGCGGCCCAGCACTACTGCACACATGCTACCGCCAACCTTAAACCGAACAAGGAAAACACATCTATAGCATCCCAACTTAACAAACACAGGCTGCGAAGAACAAACGTCGGATGCTTTGGAAGAAATACGCATTAAGCTACCACCATCCAAAATTCCCAACCGCAAATATTTAGCACCGTCCGCAGTAGAAGCAAAAAGGCGCTCAAGGCGTGTTAGAGTTAAGTATGATCGTGATTGTACATATGTTGCGCAGGACAGAAACTATATGCTTCATACCGCCAAAGTGAGCGGGCTTCAGACGGGCGATAATGAAGCATGATTATTGCTATTACGGCCAGATTATTATCATGATTAAGTGGGAATGTGGTCTTACGTTGCCCCACTATATTATAGCATACCATCTTGGCATTACCGTAACGATCTTCAGCTACCATTCGAAGATGTCATTAGCGAGAAACTATTCAAAAGGCAGAAGAAAAAAAAAAACGGGCTGCGAGAGGGTGACGTAAGGAAGAGTAGTAGCTGCCATCTTGGCCAGGCAAGGCATGGCGAGATTCAGGCAAAGAAATTGCCCCATTGAATCGACAAAAAAAGAAAAAGGACCTGGCGTTTCATAACCAAGATAGCGAAAGATAGCGAAGTAAAGAGCCAACCGGCCGTTGACAGTGAAATGAACCAGCGGTCGGGTGTTCGGAACGAAGTGTGCGACGATAAAGAGAATGAAAAAGGTAAAGGGAAAAAAACGAAAGAAAGGAAGAAAGAAAAATGTGAAGTGCACTTGGTACAGACGACGTTGACGCATTTCGTATAAAAAGGGCGCCGCTAGCGCGGTGCCTTCCGCGATTGTCTTTTGCGAGCTGCCACCACTTCGAGCGAAACGTAAAGAAAGCGATAGGAAGGCCGAGTTAAATTTCGTTCCTCATGCGCTTGGCTAAATAGCAGTGGTATAGTCAAGCGACGCGAATTAATTCGGCTCGCGAGTCAGAACTTCTCAGATAACTGTAAGAATGCGCACTCCGACGTTGCATCACGGAGTGAGGGGCATGATAACAATGTGTCTCTCACATTCGAGCTTGCCGCTCAAGCTCGTTGGAAATTCTTGGCGCATTCGACGCCTGGGAGGGGCTACACGCGTATCCAAGTGGTCTTCCCGATGTTGTTGAACCAAGGTTGAACCGAGGTTGGACTGATGCTGAACCACCGTTGCAGGCATTACCGAGTTGTCGGCTGGACGAGTATCTAGCTGCAATGGCAATCATCCCGAAATTTCTCAATACGACCCCGCCCCCCTCTCCCCTTTTCATTTCCGGTATAGCCATCCATCTCATGGACTGTAGAAATGTCTGAAAGGAAGCCTACGGGCAATACATACACGCTTTCTATAGAGGGCAGCCGACCGGGTTCAGCCATGGGTTCACCTCACTGCTTTTCCCTTGTCACTTCTCTCTCTCTCTCTCTCTCTCTCTCTCTCTCTCTCTCTCTCTAGACGTTGCATAGAGATAAGGGGAAAAATGAATAGCTCGTGTCCACATCGGAAGCCTCCAGCGATTCCACCTTCAGTAATGGAAATCAACGTGGATTAGCATCGAAAGAGATCAGGGTTCACGTGAACTCGACACGACTATAGGTCGTACCGGAAATTCTAGGGATCCATTTCGCCAATGCTGGTCACCCATCATGCGCCTCTTTCTTCCCTCTTTCTTTCCCTCTTCCCCTTCTCCCAACGCCGAGTAGCTGGCTAGAGGAATATACCTCAGTCCGACCTCTCTGAATTTCGTATCATTAAACTTCTCTCTCTCTCTCTCTCTCTCTCTCTCTCTCTCTCTCGTGAGCCAACCACACGCCTCCCCTCTTCCCTCATCGCACTCCGGGATTAGTCACTACGCCCCTCGCGCTCCCTGATGAAACCGACGACCACACTGAACCCGATTCGACCCGACCTAGTCGAGCTTGTGTAAACGTATCTACAGGCAGACCTGGTGTTCGATCCACTGCTCCCTCTCTAGAATTTGAGGAGGAGGGAAAACTAAATGCAGGAACAGTCCCGCGTTATAATAAAAGAGGTGTCAGGAAGTGACGATGCAAGCAGCATATTTTTTACTAAGCGCTGTACAATTTTATAGCACTGCGACAAAGTGCTAACCAATATATCTATCAACGGTGGTTATAGCTGCACCGTGCTTTGTATGGCCTCCGAGAGTGCGAGAGTCCCGCTGTTGCGACAGTGCGTCGCCCTACAATCTCTAAGGCCGTGCTTTTGGTGTACTGCGATGTCGCCGCTCGTTCGGAAGGAGCTGCAGACGAGAAACGCACGGGAGAGAAGTTGAGGTCGTTCTATTCAACTGAATTCGTAATGTCAAAAAGGTAAAATATCCAAGAGCCAATTAATTACACGAACACCCATTAGTGTTAGTTAAAGGTACTGATAACCGTTTTTTAAGGACCTAGTTTTCTTATGGCGCAACGAAAAACTCACTCTCGATATAGTATTTACAACTGCAGCGGTTACTTCCAAAAGCGCGTGGATATTTTATAACCAGAATTTTTCGATCTGAGCAGCGCCTCCAAAAAAGTAAGAGTCCCTCCTCTAGCAACACTGAGAAGTGAGAGCGATACCGATAGCCCGCCTCGCAAATTGTGAAAGTCGCCCATCGTTCTGCTTTCACAGGAGTGAGTGCAACTGTGGTTAACCACCTATATTTCTACCTTTTCAACCACTTGTGAAAATAAAAAGCTGGTACAATTATTCGTTTGCGTTGTTGTACAGACCTTTCTGGTATTGGCAATGCGTTTTCCCCGAAGTACACGTATACGTCATTGCTCGCTCGCCACTGGCGTCGTTATTCTGTCGATAGACGAGCCGAGCCAACCCATCGAAAACATCAAGCGAAGGCAGCGGCGCTTTTCTACTCACTACAGACCAAAGGGTTAACTGCACATTTAAGTTAGAAAAAGCTTAGAAGAAATTGTACTGCATTTCCAATACTAATAAAAAAGATCAGGAACCGCGTGCACTAGTAGAAGGTCACGTGATAGGTCGCTTATGCATCTTCCTGTTTTTGCCGCGTGGGGCGCCAAATGTCATTTTGGCGACATTTAGTGAGGAATCAAAAATATAAATCCGCGTTTAATGAGAATAACATGGCTCGTACGTTTTAGCCAATACGACAGACAATCTTTCCATCGGATGGGTTATCTCGATTCATGTTCGGAGCGGATGTCTATCCCTTCGAACGTCAGGAAACAGTGGGCGCAGGAAGCAATGACCGACGAAATGTCACTTGTGTTTTGGACAGTACCATCGCAAAGACCCTTAATGAACACTCAAGAAGAAGCGATTCAAAGGAATGAATGACATTTATTCTTATCTGGACTGTGCTAAACTTTCAGTAAAAAAAAAAGGATGCAGCGTTGAGGCAGGTAATTCTTTCATCGACTACCGAATGCGCTATCGAAAAGGCGAGCTTTCTTAATACGCAAACGGCCTTACTCGACATGAAGGAAACGGTCACACATTTCTACCCGACTCTTCGATCCGCATTGCAGTCAAACCCGGAAGCACAACGCGGATGACTCACCTATAGTGATTCACGACAGAGACGGAACGACGCCCTTTGTAGGAGGGGAAGGAACGAAAACCCGGTAAAATAACGCTGCACTCGGCGCTGCATAAATGTTCGCCACGAGGTCAAACGAGCGCACCGACAACGGGAAAATAACATCCTCAGAACGATAGCGAATTGGCTCGCTTGTCCGAGGGTGTTTGCAAACGTGGTGACGTCGTGGGACTACAAAAGCGCCTCAACATCAAATTTTCTCGATGCAGCAGCGTGTACGGCATATATATACTGAACTCGAACTTATTTCAAGCGCCCTTTTTACCTCATTTGCGGAGGGTGCTGGAGATTTCTAGTTTGGGTAGCTTGAATGTGCTAGCTGAACGCGTCTTTCTCCCAAAACATTCGATGTTTTGCTCTTTCTAGCCCACGTTTTCTTTTCCTTTCTTTTGAACAAATTAAGCTTTCTTTTGAAGAAATTAATGAAACAACAAACAATACTTAGATATCCTCATTGCCAGAAATATTCAGTCTTACCGAACCCCACCCTGGCAGTAACTGCAATTCTTGGCCTTTCCAGGAACGTGACTTAGTAATACAGTTCAACTCAATGATCCTCGGTAGTGTCATTGTATAGGTTAGGTTAGAGTTTGAAAAGCATTAGGGGACACCGCGAGGAACTCAATTTCTTGCTAGTAACAAACCTTATGAAACCAACATGCAGTGAAGCCAAGAAAAAGCATAATCGAAATTGACTTTTCGTTTTTCCGTTGAACTGTGCAAATCAGGGAAAGGGAGTAGGAAAAGACGACACTGACGCCGATGGGAGTCAACCCTGCACCTTTCATCATCACCAGCAGCAGCAGCAGCACCATCACCTTCCACGTTGCGCGCGCGGTTCTTTCACCATTAAGCTACCGCGGCTTTATCCTCCTGTCCGCTTTCTTGTGTATGTACACCGTATCGAACTAGCCCCGTGAATGCTAGCCAGCACCATTCACGGCTATCACGATGGTTAGGTTTGGTTAGGTTAGTTTAGCTTTAGAAGTAATGTCAACAGGCCAGGGCTTTTGCCTTACTGAAGTGACACGGGTGTCGAGATGCTTTCAGTGCATTCTCGGAAGCTTCGCGAGCTGGCAACAGCGATAAGCGAAAAGCAAAGGCAAGAGATGCTAGCCTCAACGAAAACAGGGAGAAAGGATAACACTGCCGTATGCGGTTCTCGGTCGGCCTCTGGGCCTCCAAATAACAACAATAACGCAGCTATATCTTCCAAGGCTGACCACTTTATTGTTGATAAGTTGCTCATCGGGTAGCAAGAGATGAAGCTTCTTCTGTCTGGACTTCGACGAGGTTTTGTATCGTCTCTCGTAGTTTCGCGAGCTAGCATTTTTGCTTATCATCAGCAATTGCGCATTTTTGTGCGCTGGATAAATTTCAACTGCCATCGTGACCTACATTGTGACAATAATGTGTTGTTGTTTTTTTTTCATCCCTTCCTGTACGTAGTGCCCCAACGAACGTTTATGGTAACCGATTGGTAACCAAGTTGAGCAGCAGACATTTTTTTAGGTCTTGTATCTCCTGACCCCAGTATTTTTTTTTTTTAACTGACAGTAGAAAATTGTTCCCCTGATTGATATATCATGAAGGACTGGCTTCAAAGACAAGACACAGTCACCTGGGAAGCGACGCATATTATCAGTGGCTTCTGGGGCCACTCTACCCTGTCAGTGGAAATGACTGCGCTGACGAAGCCACCCGTGATTGGCGAAGTTGCAGGAACGTGTCCAACGTGTGTGGCCGAAGTGGTATCGCGCCGACGCGTCCTGCAGTCGGACTTCACCGCCATACCAGCCCAACAGGGTAAGAGAGAGAGAGAGGATGGGATTGTATAGAGGGAAAGGAAAAAAAACGGACATTCGGAGTATTTTGCCAATGGGTGAGTCGACAGGGTCAACCAACTGGCTGGGCTTGACAGGGAGCCATCTCGTTAACAACGGGCCGACACGGTCTCAAGTACTACGTTGGTACTGTGTTCGGTGTCCCTGACTTGCCGGTCCATTCTTGGGCGTAACAAATTTCGGGCGCGTGGTGGCCATAGTAGTCCTCTAAGGAAGGTTATCTTTCGTGGAAAAGGAAGTGAATCATACGAGACACAATTACTCGGCTACCTCGCACCGCTTTGCATGGGAGAAAGGCAAATCCCCAGAAGCAAGCTCGCTTTCACGGAGCGAACGCGTGAAAGAGCTAATCTATAGACGGCGCGATGAGTCATCTGCCGGTGACGCGTCTCAACAACGATCTACCCCACCACAGCGACTCGTACACGTCTCGATACTGGTCTCGAGCGAGCAGATGCACCTGCTACGGTCTCAGTCGATAGCCCGAGGTCGCGCGTCGGCCTCGTGGAGCTCGACTACGTTCCTCGATCCCTAAACATCGCTTTCTGCCCGGACATGACGTCGTACGAAGGCATTCATATGACATCACCGTCACGTCAGCCATCTTGTTCCTCGTTCTCTCCCTATTCCCCTTTTCCCACCGCAGAGCAACCAACTCACCTCCTCTCTGCCTTTCCTATCGTTAAACTTTTTTCTGCCCTCGATGTCGCGGTTTCGTTCCCGGTCGCGGCGGCTGCACTTCGACGGGGCCGAAATGCGAAAAAGCACTCGTGTGTTAAGATTTAGGTACACGTTAAAGAACCCCAGGTTGTCAAAATATAATCTGAGTCCCCCCACTGGGGCGTGTCTCGTAATCAGATCGTGGAATTGGCACATAATACCCGAGAATTTTTTTACTATCGGTGTACCATCTGTTGCTTGGCACTTAGGTAAGAGGACCGTAAGGAAAAACACTAAAACAGTTTAGACATACAAGGTGTTATTTCAATAGTCTATATTTGTTAAGATATTGATTACTAGAAGAGAAAATGAAGTTCTAGCTTCAATATTTTTTATATAATTTCGCGCCCAAAAGCCCAGCACCCGTAATTGAGTGTGACGTCGTAGACCTCGAACTCGTGTTTGGGCTGGTGCAGCTCAGTAAGTGTTCCAGAAACTTGCTTAGTTCAGCCTTTGGCCCCTATAGAACACAATGTAGTCCGCCTTTACGTTAACAGTTAACTAAACCCTTGCGGTCTAGTTAATGGCGTCACGGCGAGCTAGGATGCGTCTAGACTTTTACAGGCGGTGTCATCACCATTAATTTGTTCTTGTGGTTGTGCTCACTTGCCATGCCTCGTCTCACGTTTAATAATTTTTCTTTTTTTTTTTCTTTTTTTAGCTAGTAACCTGGATAGCTTACTAATGCAACTCAGCTTATTATTACTTTCAGTGTCCCTTTAAGTGCAAGGTCATGTTCGTTTCTTTATGAAATATACGACAGCCTATACACCTGTATTAGCAATTTGGTAGCATTGCACGAATCATCAGCAGCCTCCTGGCCGCATAATGGGAAAGTCGCGCACCGTTCTTGTATCTGCCCACATAACGTCATTGTTAGTTAAGGACTCATTAACGTTATTTAGCCCATGGTCGGACCCAGTTCTCGCGCGCACGAGACATCTCAAGCCATAACACGAGTCAGAAAGCAAGTTTTGTTTAGTATGAGCGTACAGAGCTCGCGTTAGGTGCACGCTCTTTCTAACGTGTGCTGTCTAACAGAGAATAAATGTCTTGGGCCAGTTGGCTTACCAACATTTCAAGACTATTGCGCTTAAATGTGACGTGGTAAGAAACGCCACCCGCCGTTTCATCGCTTTTTCATCGCTCCGTATATCTCTGTTTTCTCCTTCGCAATGTATTTCATCTTGCAACCTTTAAGTGTATAACAATTAAACAAACAATAAAGCTTGCCCAGCGACTATATAGGGGGCCACGCTTGACAACGTCGCCGGAAATGTCAGCCTTTCGAACAGAATTGTGTAGTGTACTTTATCCCCGTGGACAAAAGGCCGTCAAGCCTATGTAACAGTGCAAAAATCAGATGCTTGGCTGCACCCAAAACGATCCACCTCACAAGTACGTTTTTGATGGCAGCTCGATTTTGAGCTATACTTGGTAATAGGACGTATATTTTGAAAAGCAGCGCAAAGCTCAGAACTGAGCGGAGAGTGTTGCTCACAACACGGGCGATCGCATCGTGTATGTGGCTGTGTGCGTGTGCACTCTGTTCCATGCAATCCTGCTTTTTGCGATTGTTTCAAAATGTACGTGCCCAACAACACGCGCGTTCACACTGTGTAAAGAAGTTCGCGACTGTCATGCACTCGCCCATCATCATCATACACCACACTTGGAGTGGCACGCCAAGCAAACCCTCTCTCTCTCTCTTTGACTCCACTAATGCCCGAGCCCTTCCCTCAAAGGTCCGCAGGTTGAAATAGAACTGTTTGCGCATACACTGCGGTGCTCTCACGCTATCTGACCACTGTATATACGCGCCGCTCGCTGTTTTTTTTTTTTTTTCTCCTTCTTTTTTTTTTGGGGGGGGGGGGGGTGCAAGGAGGGAGGGGGCGATGTCGTCAGCAACCTGGAGCAATGCTTTTTAGCTTTGCAACCGGCGTGCTGTGCTTCACAAGTTTCCGCGAGGCCGCGTGCTGGTGGTGGGAGGCGCGCGCGCGCTATCAGCGACGTGTGCTCGTGGCGAGGAGAGAGTTGGCAAACCTCGCGGGGGCCGCGGCCCGGGCGCTATCGCGGATTTCGAGCCGTCGACGAAGCAGCAGCAGCAGCCCGCGAGGGCAGCGGAGCGACGACTGAGAGTCCAGAACGACAGCTGCGGTGACCCGATTTCGCCATGGCTGCAGCAGCGAGGACGGGCTTTTAGAGCCGCGCGCCGCGTACTCCGCTGGCGCCAATGCCGTGCAGTGCGGCGAAAAAGCTGCGGGTATTTAGCGTCGGCCAATCGACGCCGACAACCGGTTGCGGGTCTGAAAGAAAGAAAGAAAGAAAAAAAGAAAGAAAGAAAGAAAGAAAGAAAGAAGCTAAAACGGATCATTCGACCTTACCCTAACTGTCCCAATGTTCCGGATGTATCTCGGTTCCGTGCATTGCGAACAACCAGCATTGATCAACATGTGGGCGATTACTTGGAGCCACCGGCCGTTTCGACAAGGGGACCTCTGTATGTCAAGGCAACGACGTTTATAACTTCATATAGCTCATTCTCTTCACGCGTGGCATAGTAAGGCGACGGCTTGTGAATAGAACTGGTAATATTTAAGAAGGAGCAGGTTGTTGCTCCGTCTACATGAACTCTACAAAGTCGGGTCGAGTGGCTTGTCTGGACGAAATCCTGCCATCGCGTTCATATAAACACTATATAGCGTATAGCTACTCTTTCTACGATCTATCAATTCAACCGACACTGCGCATGAGAGGATTGAAGGCGGACGATGTACGTTTACCAACCGATTCTTTTATTTCGCGCCTTCTTTGTGATTGGCTGATGTGACCTGCAGTCTTTGAGGCGCTGCATGGTGCCGGTGGGAATGGGACGTGTGTGCAGACGATGTGTTGCAGAAAGCCGTCGTCTGACTCGTCTGTTCGCGCGTTTCAAGAAGGTCGTGTAGCCTTCCGATAAACGCGCCGCGTGCGCGTCGCGTCGCCCATCCGCTTGCCTTGCAGGTACTACAACTTCATTGTTCAAATTGCAAGCTGCAAGTGTGTGTACACAAAGACAGCGGTGGTGGCGAGGAAAAGCTAACACGAAGGACGAGGTGCTCGCCGCCTCAGATTGCGTCCCATCAAGTTGTCAACGCAAGGCCTATGTACGCTTTTCAAAGTTGAACTGGTTTCGGCCAGTCTTTGTACCTCGAGGAGTAACATACATAGTCGGTTGATCCGTCAAACGCGTTTCCGTATAGGTACACAGATTGTGAACGTGCCGAATACTCAACTGTGCGAGGATGTAAGCCCAAAAAAGAGTAAAATTTCACAATGTTTGTGTGCGAAAACAATGAAAGGACAACACTGGAACAAGTACATGAACACTGTGCATCGAGTGTTCGGTGTCCTGTGTCCGTGTACTTGCTCCAGTCTTGTTCGTTCGTTCTTTTTGCGCACGAACTTCAGTATTGAAAATGTGTGCATTGAGTAAATGCACTGAGTGAATGCATTAAATGCACCGAGAGCAAATGAGTAAACGCATCGTTATTACGCATTAGTTGGAAGCATTGGTAGCGCGATCGTCAATAGCCGCCAACGCAGATTTCGTTATTCGCAAGCTTTAGCATGAAAAAGTGAACCAAGGTTGTGTGCGTAAGAAACGAAACTCATTTTAAAGATGTTTATTTAGATTATAGTGTGACATGAGGGTTCCTTATGCCTCCTACGTTACGCGTGCTGTTCAGTGGATGACGTACAGATTGGATAAGAGAGGACGCTGGCTTCTTGTACATTTTTTTTTTCGCTTCTCGCGCACCTATATGTCAATCAAGTCTCGTCAGGCGAGATAACACGATTACGTGAATCCCTACGCAACAGAGCTTTTCTCCGGCGAACTTACATCCTCATCTGTCAAACAATATTTTATAAGGGCTCCTTCAGAGGGCACATTTCGTTCGTTGACTTTTCCGTTGAGTGCTGAGGATTCCAACCAGCGCCGATAATGGCCCGTCTTCGTTCGTACAGCAACGGCCAGTGCCGTAATTGCGCAGTAACTGGCTGCCCCCAAAGCAAAAAAGTGCATGATCGTGGGTACAAAGACGTTGCAAACGCCACACACACACACACACACACACACCACAGATGCGTCATGCACAGACACACAGAAATACATACGCGCGCTGGCCCACACACATACAGATCAGACGTACACAAACACACGCACGTACTCACATAAACACACCACACAGACACGCACATGCACTCCTGCGCAGGGGCGCATGCACATAAACACGGATGAACTCGTACGCTGACAGACATAATGCATACATACATACATACATACATACATACATACATACATACATACATACATAACATCATACATACATACATACATACATACATACATACATACATACATCATACATACATACATACATAATACATACATACATACATACATACATACATACATACATACATACATACATACATACATACATAACATACATACATACATACATACATACATACATACATACATACATACATACATACATACTACATACATACATACATACATACATACATACTACATACATACATACAGACATACAAACAAACGCGCGCTGAAATCAGTAACGTGCAAGGGTCGGCCAAAACAAGCTTTAGAAAAAGGCGACCTGGGTCAGGGTGATTCTCTTTTTCGCAGCCCCAAAACTCTGCCAGCAACAGGTAGAAGGCCTGCCTGCTGCGTTGTCAAAATGCTCGCTCACGGCCGCCCAAAGCAGGCGTCGCTGTCGACGTCAAGGTAGGCACGTAGGCGCCTGTACGCCTGGTAGGAACGGGTTGCATAGGTCAGGTCTCAACACGCCTCAACCAAGAGAGGGAGAGAGGGGCCACACCCAGCTGGAGAGTTCGCGGGGGGCCAAGCGGATGAAGGCCGTTTCACATGGTGCGATTTTGCACTGCGATTATCGCACCGGAAGTGCGATTTCCGTCGCATGCGACGAAAATCGCAGTCGCAGGGCCGTTTCTGCGATTTTCGGCTGCGACCAACCGGTTGGTCGCAGAGTCGCAACGTCGCAGCAATCGCTGCGATTTTTCCGTCGAAATTGCGCCGAGAGGTATTTCGCGGTCTGTTTTGGAAAATGGCGGCGGTCGCTCAACGCAACGTTTATAGGTACTTTTTTGTCTATAAATATTGGATCAACGAGCCTCGAACAGTGCAACTAATTGAGTGGAGCCTTGGATTACGCAATCGGTACGTAACATCAGCACCGACACGCGAATAGTGCAGATAACAACTCGTAGGTCAGATTCGGTTCTGTGATTTCTACGAGTTTGTTGACACGCTACGTTGCTAATCTGGCGACGCTGTTTTTTAGGTTAGCTTCGGGTGCTGATAGTACGTACTTTTGCGTGATTTTCCGTTATTCACACGCGCTGCGAGTTGGTAAATACTACGAGGTGTCCCTCACGGGAAGGCATGGCCTTCGGATGTCGTCCCAATTTTCTGGTTCTGGAGACAACTCGCGATATACGAAAACGCCACAGTTTTATCGCCGTATGCTTTTACGGACGGAACAATTTAAAGAATATGCAACTACGGACAAATGCTGTGGTCGCGCGTATAGCGTGACCAAATGCTTGGTCACGCTATACGCGCGACCATTTAGTTGCAGTTGGTTGGTTAGGGCTTTCATGCGCATTTTCCCCAATGAATTATCTCATTTCAAGGTTCTGTTACTTCCGCTGCGAGACGCAAAGCGAACGTGCAACCTGGATATCGTAATGAATGTTCTGCAATAGCATATTTCACGCTTTGACTGGGAATAAGCAGTATTGCCAATTTATTTTCGAAGCAATATTTAAACAGTTTTTTTTCTAATTTTTCTGATGCATTATTTTTCTCCTGAATAAAAAAACCAATAAACATTCAGTGTGTTGCAGACTTTGTATCCTTACTGCATCTGTATTAACCCTCACATTAAAAGGTAATTGCACATTTCGCTTACTTCAATGCATCGAATTACTTTTGTTTATGCTGGTTGTAACATATCGCAGTACTCTAAGAAACTACTTATCCATAAACATCCTTGCCTTTTCTTGCTTCTCTGTCTCTACTTCCTGTAAAACACATGCAATAATGCGAAAAGCAGGCGAACACCTTGTTTTTATAAGCAGTAGATAACTCATTAAACAAAAGCAGATCAAAATTGTGCAGTGAAGTCAGCCGGTTGCATTCCTTCGTATGAATGATAGTATCTTTTCAAGTGTGGGTGGGTCTTGCATGTCCACAGCTCATAAAGTGAGGCGTAGGTATAGCCCATCAAGATGGAGGCAATGTTGCTAATGAGTCTGCACTTACATGTATTACTGCATAAACTCGTATAACCATATCCCATCATTACTCAATCGAGCTTGCTCAGTCATATTCACCAAAATTCTACTTATCCGAGCTTGCTCCGACTCATATTCACCAAAATTGTACTTGGCCGAGCTTGATCTGACTAATATTCACAAAGATGCTACTCAGGCAAGCTTGCACCGAGTCATATTCACCAAATATCTACTTAGCCAAGCTTGCTCCGACTTATATTCATCAAAATTCTACTCAGGTGAGCTTGCACTGAGTCATATTCACCAAAAATCTACTTGCCGAGCTTGCTTTGACTCATATTCACTAAAATTATACTTGGATCAGCTTTCCCCGACTACCACATGACAATATTCACTCAAAGTTTACTCAACTGAGCTTGCTATTACTCGTATTCACCAAAATTCGACTCAGTCAGGCTGAAACGAACTCAGACTCACGGTTAGTTCGAAGTCTTAGTGAGCCGACATTTGAGTGAGTTCACCGTGCTATGTATACATTACATTATGTGACCTGTGCGGTGAATAAGCAAACATTGTCTATGAGTATGTGTTGCATCGGGTGAAATAAGGACAACTGTAAACACTGCAGTTAGTTTTCTAGAGTTCAACTGACCGTTGCGTGAAAGCTTCGCCTCATGTTGATTCAAGCAAGTGCATTGGATCTGCATCATATTTTTTGACAATCCTGCTGTCTGTCCTAACCATTACTGGGTGGCCACATTTTGTACATTTCAACACAAAGTTTAATAAATGACTGTAGTGCAATATATTAAAAAAAAGATTCTTGCATCACTGCACGTATAACAATCAGAACATGACACAAACACATGCACATAAGATGCACACAAACGATAAATACATAAACAGATGAAATCAGCTAGCCACCACCTATTGAAAAAAAAAACAGGACAGGACTACGTATAACCACTCCCCTTGCCAGGTACATGGGCTATAGGAGAAACACACGTGTAACCTAGCAGTTACCTCGAGGTAGCAGCTATGGACGCTTTTGCATTCGCAGCTGGCCACTCAACCACTCAAGTGTGTTCAGTGTGCACTTGTACTTAGGCACACTTTTTATTGTCTGTATCTCAAAAATTTATTGTGGCTCCTCAAAATTTTGAGAATGTTTGGATTCTGAGGCTTGCAAAGGTAAATATTTTTATTCCATTTTCGTTCAAGGTGAAGGCTCATACAAAAGATTAGAGATATTGTCAGTGCCCCTCACTTTCTCTCAGAACATAAGTGGTCTGTTATTGAGATCAGCTTCCCCTGTTTTCAGCATTGGGTTAATGCAGGCACTTCAGGGAGGCATAAAGTTTTGCTATAACAATAGGTTCGGGAATACCAGATTAGACTGTACCTTGACACTTTCCTTGCACTTTCTTATTTTCAAATAACCCAGTTTGAAATGGCTCCAGTTAGCATGCTCTAACATTGGTCTAATATAGGTTAAGAACATGACTAGCTTAACAGACTGGGATGCTGGCTTTCATTTCCAGGAAAGGAATCATAGCACCTGCTCCAGTTGCATATGTTTTTGGTTATCAAGGGTATTCAGGGATATCAGGGTATCAGGGTTATTATTATCAGGGATATCAGGTGTTATCAGGGATAACGTGCTGAAGCAGCTAGAAGCACACGCATGCCATTAGCGGATAGTTTCGATAGCTTCTTACCTTACACTTGCCACCATGAATACAAAATTTTAGCGTTCGATTTTGTTATTAAACAAACAAACGTATTCCTAACAAGGTATTTTAATGTTAGCCGTGTGGCTACGCGGCTGCGCTACGTAATGCAGCATATTAACTTAAGCTTCTTGATACAGATTCACAGCACACTAACAGCGCAAGAAACAGGACGAGAAAATAGACGACGCCCATGTCTGCCAGCATGATACGATTCTACGTACACAAGTGACTGCAGCTCCTAAAAAAAATGTGGTGTCGGCTTTTACTCCTTTCGAAATATTCAGAGAGCACTTGTATGAATAATTACAGCACAGGCGCCGAGACGGACGAGCCAGGCTGGCACTAAGATAAACGTTCACAACACAAACTCCATTGCACGTTCAGTAATTACACACAGATCATTTGCGGCTTTGTTCAGGGGCAGACGTGAGCTTTTGGGTTGGTGCTTGCTGCTAAGTTTTGTGCAAGAATATTGCTAGGAGCAGGAACCACTAATGCGCAATCACGAGCAATACACACACACATCCATTTTTCAGAAGCTGACGTTAATCACGGGTAGCGCGAGGGTCTCTGCGTTGACATGACGACTCCGCCGAATCCCGAATACTGCATATGCGATGACAACAGCTATAGGGGCTTGTTGATAGGTCCTCTTGTAATTTGTTTAACCGCAGGTAGAACGACACAGGCATAAAACACACACGAGACAGCACACAACGCTGAACGACGACCTGCGAACAGCTGTTTACGTCCGCCATTTCTCCTCGTATTGAACTTCACAAACCGCTGTTGCGCACTCCAATACAAACAAAACTTTGAAGCGTTTTTAAATTACAAAACGCACGTATTATTTGATCCTAATAAAGAGAGGTCAATTATATTATAACGCGCACGTCTTTTTCATTACATTAAACGAATTTATGCGGCGTGTGCGACAAAATCTGGCAGCAAGCAACCCTGGGCGTCGCATAATCGCATTGTTGACATCGCACCATGTGAAATGGCCGTTGCGAATTTCGCATCTGCGAAAATCGCAGCTGCGATAATCGCAGTGCAAAATCGCACCATGTGAAACAGCCTTGAGTCAGGCCGGTTTTTTCGACAGAGGCCCCCGCCGCTGAAGCATCTGTTGCTGCTGGCTGGGCCCACCGTGCGCGTCCCGACGCGCCCGGCCTCCCCTGGCTCACGCGATGCATTGTTATCGCGCAGCACTGCTGCGGAACGATAATCGCACTGCTTTCAAGAGGGCGTCAGGCCTAGCGCAAATTAAGTCTATGATGAAATGAAATATTAAACGTGAAACGATGAAATGAAACGTAGGATGCACCTAATAAACATGTCAAAAAGGCTGTTTAACAGGGCTAGTTGCTTCATTATTCGAGGTTTGCACCAGCAGAAAATTGTGGAACACAGAATAGGCAGGAACGAACAGACGTGGACGTAGCAGCAGAAAATTGTGGAACACAGAATAAGCAGGAACGAACAAACGTGGACGTAGCAGCTACGTCCACGTCTGTTCGTTCCTGTGTATTCTGTGTTCCACAATTTTCTGCTGGTGCAAACCTCGAATAATAAAGATGGGCAGGAGAATCGGACAGAACACACAAAGCCTACTCCCAACTAGTTTATTAAAAGAAAAAAAAAAGGAAAGAAAGAAAGAAAGAAACCGTCGTCAAACGTAGACCCTTTGTACATAATAATGTAGATCGTCTTATCCTTTTTCAGGTTTGACACGGAAGCTTGTGATACGTTCTAAAAACAGTCTACACCTTTTTTGTGGATAACTTTGTCCCGCGACTATAAATGTCACCTGCATTGCTTGCGTCTGCTTTCTTGAAAACTCTGCGCCGGCTGATTCCCTTTCGATAATGCTACGTCACGCTGATAACGCACGTGCCGTTCCTGACTTGAAAGTACAGGACGCGCAGCATTAAGGAAATGAAAAATAAAAACGCAAGGGGGATGATGAAATTATTATTTGGGCATAGGATAAGCCAAAAAAGGGTTGACGCTTTCCTAGAGGGCAACATCTCTAGCCGATCCTCCTACCAAATCTGCCTACCTTCATTCCAGTATTTTCGAAAGTCTGGGCCAACAAATAAAGATACGTTAACAACAACAACAAAAAGACGCTGACAGATAACAAACCGAAGGAAAATGTGCCGTATCTACAACTAGAACCCCCATTTAACCCCTTAACTGACATGACAAACTTCAAAAATTGATCAGAATGCGGACTTCTTAAAAAAAAAAAAAAAAAAACTGCACTTACGTGGCCTTTTATTTTACTAAGAGATATGATACCAGGAATGCCTGTAGCGCTTTGTACTGCTATTGTTGAAAAAAAAATAGCAAGACATTGTCGATTATTAATGCGTCAAAATTATAAGGTAGTGCAACCTTTGTCATGACGAGTCAAATCGTCGTCGGCAGTTAAATGGTTAATGCTGCCTGCCCCTTTAAAATGGGGTATGCGCGGACTTCATGGAGGCCTCCATAGCGTTGTATCCGTACAGCACTGTGAAGGACTGCGCGCCATCTTGACGCACGTAACCTGCGGAAGTTGTGAGTATAGGAGAACATGGCGTCCGTGACGTCATGCGAATACACCCGACGAACATGCAGCTGCACGAACGTTGCGCAGCACGACTTCTGCCTCCACACACTGCAGCGCATCTTCTCACACTGCTTGCGTGCCCCAATTATGGCTCGGCGCGATAAGCATGAATCGTGCAATTATTATAAAATTAAGGGACAGTGGTTCGTGGCCACGGGGCTTCACTTCATTAGCTTTAATTTCTGACAGGTACTGCGACTTCAAACTTGCTGCTGCGCGTACTAAATACCATCCAAGTACGTGCACCAGGGTTCTGTCGCACTCAGACTTCGCGGCCGTGTTTGAATTCACAGTGAGCGTTGTTTTTCCCCCAGTGTAGGGTAGCAAACAATGTGCAACCTGGTTAAAGGGACGCTAAAGAGAGACGCTGAATCAGTTTAGACTAGTAAATTATTCCTTCAAAACAATATTTTCGTAAATTTTAGCGATAATGTGTCTATTATTAGGAGAGAAAATGTAGGTCAAAATTTCGTTCTTTTATTTTTCGCTGAAACAAGCGAGTGATTGTATATCAGTGCGTCGTCGTCACGGAATTCAAAGTAAAAGTTAATAGAACGTGCTAAGTTCATTGTTTGCATCACTTAGACTTCAATGTAGTCCATCTTTACCGTTGAAATATTTACTAGGGGCCGAGCAGCCACAGCCAAACTCGTGACGTCACATCAAGCTGCGCAAGGTTCAAGGCGGCGTCACCATCGGCCTCTTGTTTTTGCGCCTCTTGTGGCTTACCAAGTTTCTTATCACAGTAAAAGTGCACGTCTTTTCTCCGTTCAATTCTTCTGCGCTCAATTGACTGCGTCTTAAAATCAAGACTGTCCCATCAGCTTCCCCGTAACCTCGAGACGATGCATATCATCGGCTTCGTCCGAACGCCGCATTCGTGAATAATATATCTACTTGTTCCACCTATATATGACTGACCACCAACCCTTATAGTGTGATAACTGAGGTGCGTTGGAAACTGTGGAGAACATTTTGTTGGAATGTCCAGGTTATAGAGAAGGAAAAAAAAACATGTTGCTTAAGTCGAATGGGGGTCTGCGTCCCAAAATTCACTATAGATCTAGGAATCATATGTACTACATGTATATCCTATGCGACTTCCTTCAAAACAACGTCACACTTTAACATTTCTTTTTTTTTTTTTCATTCCTTCAAGACATTGGCTTAACTTAAAAGCTCTAATCTGTTTGTATCAATACCATCACCTTTGCCTCATCTGTACATACTATGATCATTGCTTTTCGCGTCATTCTTTTTATTTCTTTTCCCGCCCTCCTCTCCCTAGGGCCTTCTGTCCCCGATATCCTTCCCTATATGCGGAGTATAATCATCATCATCATCATCATCATCATCATCATCAGCCCGCTGCAGAACGAAGGCCCCTCCCAGCGATTTCCAATTACCCCCGTCTTGTCCTAGCTGATTCTGACTTGCACCTGCAAATTTCCTCATTTCATCACCCCACCTAATTTTCTGCCGTCCTCGACTGCGCTTTCCTTTGTCACCCGTTCTGTAACTCGAATGGCCCACCGGTTATCAACCCTACGCATTAAATGGCCTGCCCAGCTACACTTTTTTCTCTCAACGTCTACTAGAATATCGGCTAACCCTATTTGTTCTCTCATCCACACCACTCTCTTCCTGTCTCTTTACGTTGCGCCTAACATTTTTCCTTTGCGCCACTCTTTGCTCGGTCCTTAACTTGTCCTCTAGCTTCTTTATTAACCAAGTTTCTACCCCGTGTGTTAGCACCGGTAGAATGCAATGATTGTACACTTTTCTTTTGTAATGACAGTGGTAAGCTCCCAGTCGGGATTTGGTAACCCCTGCATGCACTCCAACCCACTTTTATTCTCATGCGAATTTCCTTCTGTATCATCTAGGCGTATACATATAAGGCGGCAGAATTCTCTGCACTTCATCAAAGAGCTTTCTCGGTCTTTCGAAATATGTAAATATGGACGTACATCGACTTAGTTATTATGTGTGCGGCGAACCCCACACGCTGCAGCTGTTTCCCGCTAGAATGATCACCGAATACCAGAGGCTATTCGCATTTGGTCTTCCGATTTAAACAAAGTTTGACTCCGCGTGCTCAGGTGTTTGGACTCTGCAGTGGTTTACGTGCCTCGGCTGTTCGCTGACAGAGGTTGTTCTTGCTGCTTCGCTAACGCAATATTGTCGCAATCTTTCCTTTCTCTCTTTCTTTTGACAAAGACGCTCATTCAAACACGAGGACAGAAGTTCAGCGCCTTCGACGACGCCATGCTGGGCAAATGCGTCATAGGGCGAAGAATATAAGAACGCGAGTATGACGTCATGCATGCACCGAGTGCATCTGCTGCTCCACTGGAATGTCCCTGCAGCGCGACGTCACCAAAAAGTGTGTCCAGGCTAGCATAACCGATTTTCGTTAGGTCAGCACACCTTTATTCGAGACATACGCTTTGATCGCACGTATAATAGGTATATATGTGATCATTCCCCTTCTCCCTTGCCCCAGCATAGAGCAGCCAACTGGACTCCTGACTTGTTAACATCATCATCATCATCATCATCATCATCATCATCATCATCATCATCATCATCAGCCTATATTTTAAGTCCACTGCAGGACGAAGGCCACTCCCTGCGATCTCCAATTACCCCTGTCTTGCGCTAGCGTATTCCAATTTGCGCCTGCAAATTTCCTAACTTCATAATCTCATCTGGTTTTCTGCCGACCTCGACTGCGCTTCCCTTCTCTTGGTATCCATTCTGTAACCCTAATGGTCCACCGGTTATCCATCCTACGCATTACATGGCCTGCCCAGCTCCATTTCTTCCGCTTAATGTCAACTAGAATATCGGCTATCCCCGTTGGTTCTCTGATCCACACCGCTCTCTTCCTGTCTCTTAACGTTAGTCCTAAGATTTTTCGTTCCATCGCTCTTTGTGTGGTCCTTGTTCTCGAGCTTCTTTGTTAACCTCCAAGTTTCTGCCCCATATGTTAGCACCGGTAGAATGCAATGATTGTATACTTTTCTTTTCAACGACAGTGGTAAGCTCCCAGTCAAGATTTGGTAATGCCTGCCGTATGCACTCCAACCCAATTTTATTCTTCTGTAAATTTCTTTCTCGTGATCAGGGTCCCCTGTGAGTAATTGACCTAGATAAACGTACTCCTTTACAGACTCTAGAGGCTGACTGGCGATCCTGAATTCTTGTTCCCTTGCCAGGCTATTGAACATTATCTTTGTCTTCTGCATATTCATCTTCAACCCAATTCTTACACTTTCTCGATTAAGGTCCTCAACCATTTGTTGTAATTCCTCTCCATTGTTGTTGAATAGGACAATGTCATCTGCGAACCGAAAGTTGCTGAGATATTCGCCGTTGATCCTCACTCCTAAGCCTTCCCAGTCTAACAGCTTGAATACTTCTTCTAAGCATGCAGTGAATAGCATTGGAGAGATTGTATCTCCTTGCCTGACCCCTTTCTTGATAGGTATCTTTCTACTTTTCTTGTGGAGAACCAAGGTAACTGTGGAATCCTTGTAGATGTTTGCTAAGATATTCACGTATGCCTCCTGTACTCCTAGCTTGATTACGCAATGCCTCTATGACTGCTGGTATCTCTACTGAATCAAATGCCTTTTCATAATCTATGAAAGCCATGTAGAGAGGTTGATTGTACTCCGCAGATTTCTCGATTACTTGATTTATGACATGGATATGATCCATCGTAGAATATCCCTTCCTGAAACCAGCCTGTTCTCTTGGTTGGCTGAAGTCAAGTGTTTCCCTGATTCTATTGGAAATTATCTTGGTGAATATTTTATACAATACTGAAAGCAAGCTAATGGGTCTATAATTCTTCAGTTCTTTAACGTCTCCCTTCTTATGGATTAGTATAATGTTGGCGTTCTTCCAGCTCTCTGGTACACATGAAGTTGTGAGGAATTGCGTATAAAGGGCCGCAAGCTTTTCAAGCATGATATATCCTCCATCTTTGATTAAATCTACTGTTATTCCATCTTCTCCGGCAGCTTTTCCCCTGGTCATGTCTTTCAAGGCCCTTCTAACTTCAGCGCTAGTTATAGAAGGAGCCTCTGTATCCGGTTCATCACTATTTTGAATGAAAGTAGCTTGGCTGTTTTGGGCACTGTACAGGTCAGTATAGAATTCTTCTTCTGCTTTTACTATGTCATCTATGTATGTTTTACTATGTAGGTTAACATACCTGCCTTTATTCCTACCTCTCATTCATGGTCGTAATTTTCACGGGAGCACTCTTACAGGGTTTATCGTTGTTGCGCATAATATGTGCGGACGGCATTGGTCGATAAATTAAAAATTGTTCAGATCCAGCGCGCATGCTTCAATGTATGTGAAGCGATCGCTGTCGTGAAGCGGGTGGTAAGTGGTACACGAACTAAATGAGAATGGCCTTTATTTTCATTTTATGCTACTTCAAGCACTCACCATACACTGCACAGGTCACAACTTGATTGACGTGCAGTGCATCGTCTATCCACTACACTGTCTGTCCACAAGCTATGCCGAGATGCAGCCACCAGTTCATGCATGAGGTGCCCACTGCGAGACGTTGACGCTGTTTGATCCTGGTCAAGGAACAATGGTCTGGGGAGGTGTATGCAGAGAGGACGACGACATACATATACCCATTAGATACATCTAGCAAGGATTTTTATGCACTTTGTGTCACAGTGGCAGATACCTTTTCTGGAGGATTGGCCATTAGACATGATTTAAGGTTTGTGTCACAGTAGCAGATACCCTTTCTGGGGGATTGGCCATTAGACGCACTTATTGTCTCACGGTGACAGATACTCTTTCTGGGGGATTGGTCATTTTATGCATTTAAGGTCTGTGTTACAATGACAGATACCCTTTCTGGGGCATAGACCATTAGATGCATTCGAGGTTTGTGTCGCAGTGGCAGATACCCTTTCTGGGGGATTGGCCATTTGATGCATTTAAGGTTTGTGTCACAATGGTAGACAGCCTTTCTAGGGGATCGGCCACGAATGAGTACATACGCAGTGGCCCATGGGCATTGAGTGGCCTGAGAATGAGCGTAGGCCAAATTTAAGACATTTCAACGAGGCCGTTGAACTTCACGCGCTATTCCGTTACGAGATATGTGTGAATTACATATGAGGCGACCGTTTGGCGTCATAATTGATTGTTTAGTAACACACAACAAAAGTGTGCTCACTGGCACTCTTTTGGAGGTCAACATGCAGTGCTCGTAAAGGCAGTTTCACTGGAGCTTGTGTCTGGGGCGCATGTAGCGTTTATTTCCATATATACACAAATATATCCTGCGAGATACTTCTCGAACGACAGACACCAACCGACGGACGCGGAATCATGGTGGCTTAGCCAAAGAAAGCTTCGCCTCAATAGAAGGAACGAAAGCGAAGGATGAAGAATACAATACTATATGCGTAAGCGCTGTCACGCAGTCTCTCAAGGCACCACGTACGTCACACAGCCAAATTCACATTCAGGCTGTCGCGACAACACACACACATGTGCCGAACACAAGTGTGTTTTTCGAGACTGCATATGTTCAACGGAACAACTGCTTATCCAACGGAACAACAGGTTCAAATCCGTTTTTCGCGAGTTATTATTTCCTCGAAAAGTGATTCTGCGTTCCCTCGCGTATTGATCGATCCCGACTGTATAGTGCACAATAGGGCGGGATCTTAGCTCGGGAAATTCGAAAGACGAAATATATGCAGAAACAAAAATAACACCGAGAGTGAGATGAGCAGCGCGAAAATGTTAAACAGTTATTGCGACGGTAGTGATTTATCGTTTTCGTTCCGCGATAATTCGTTGAAAACTTTGCTATATGACAATGAAAGAGCACTGCCGGGCAGGGAGTTGCACAGCAACACGAGCAGTCGAAAGCGAAGCTACCGAGATTAAGAGAGAGAGAGAAAAAAAAAGCCTTTATTGTATAGGGGTTCGGTGATCTATGATAAACAGCCTGGAAAAGGGTATAGCCTTATCGCAAAAGAGCGGCGGCCTTTGAAAGGCTAATGCCATCTTGTGTTAGTCATTCTTTTTGTTCAACCTTACTCATAGCCGGTGATGTGCAGCTCTACACTGCGAACCCAGGGTCTTCTCGGTAATCCCCAGTAGTGCTAAGTTCATTTTCTATCTGTTTACTTACTCTGCATCTATACTGGCTCGCTAGCATTAGTATTCATGTTCACCCGTTTACAGAATGTGTGTTTATTGTCAGCCGTGGGGAAGCCAGCGCTCATTTTCCGAGAAATAATACTGAGGTGAGAACTTGTTTCCGTTTAACAGGGGCAGGTAATGTTCCAAGTTTTCTCTGCACCATGAAATCTGTGTGTACAGCGAGACGGAATAAAAGCTAAATACTATTCAACTGCCATGTGGCCATATATATAAACGTGTGTTTTCGATCAATATCTGTTGTATGCCGCACGTTTTACCCGTCCTCCAACCGGCATTGCATGCACAGGCACATACATCAGTTGCCACCTAAGGCCACTTGCAACTAGGCTTCCTATAGCCGTGTTTGCGAGTGCAGGTGGTTTGACGCGAACGCAGTGACGTATGTACTCTGCAGCGATGCTATTGGATGCTGCCGTACGTGCGGCAGTTGTGACGTGGGCTCCATATGGCAGAGCGCTTCGTGAGAAACTTCCATGTGCTTCATCACGTGATTCATAATCTAACGGCGCATTCCATGTTAGTTTCCTTCAGTATAGGCACGGCGACAATCCAGAAAACGCGAATCAGTTAAAGACGCTCTGCTGAAAACAGAATCTCTTTTTGCTTCCTGAGGGTTAACTTAAGTCAAGCTTAAGTCGTTCGTGTGGGGCACAACAATCACCCACGTTTGATGTCATATGCCTACGACAACAATGTCTAATTTAATTAATATTTTGGTTGAAGTGGCTCTGCTGCAACACATCTGCTCCCTTGCTTACTGATGGTTGAATACTTACCCTATGTTTCGTCGTCTGTACGAGGTAGAATAATTCCATAGCTTATATTTATTAGTATTGTGAAAACAATGCTAAATTTAAATAACTTTATGTGAGATTATCAGACTCCGCATCGGAACATTGCAATAAGGCTATAGAGAGAAAGAGAATGCAATAACAGCTGACATGTTGAGGCGTGCTATGACGTCGCTATGACGTCTTTGGTTATCCATGGAGCCATTGGCGAATCTATTCAAAGGAACGGGTACGGAGTACTCAGTGTATCCATGGGCAGCTCATGCTGTCGCTAACCGTATGCATGTTGTTTTTAATCTTTCAAGCACAAAATAAACAACAAAAAATTCTTACGAGTGCAAAAAAATCGGCAAGGCCGAGTGCGAGACACAGCCTTCACCCTAAATATTCTAAAGCAGACGTAGAATTAAAACACACAACAGTTACGGTATAATGAAGGACCTGACTGCGCGTTTGGCATAGCGACGGAAATCGTCAGTAGTGCCCCATTGTCGTTATCTGTGTTATATACTGCATGTGTTAAATGTGTAATATATGCGTAATATTCTTCAGAAGAATAACTTCTGAAGAATATTAAAACTAGAGCTCATGAGTTTCGCCATACTGTTCTGTCGATATGAGCGCTTTCGAATTGCGTAAATAAGTTTATGAGAATGTCGTCACGAAGACGGTGCGACGCTGCCGTCAAGTTTGGTTGAAGTCATGTAATACAGGGGCGCCCGACTCGGTTGCAGGATTCGATCGTATTTTGAAGTACTTGGTTCGATCCCCAGCGTTCAGACACCCACCAGCACATAAGAACGGTGCAAGCATATCACCGTTTAGGCGTCCAGGCGCTTTCCAGTGGTACGTCGCTTGTGAGACGATTGGCATAGACAGTTAAGTCGGCTGTGTATAAGAAATCAAACAAACAAAGCACCACGCAAGTCTCAAAAGGATGCATGCTTGCCCCATGCCTGCAGTTCCCCAATATGTGGGCGTCCCACCCAAGCGTTAAGATGTACGTGGCACGGACAGGCTGGTGAAACACGCTTGCACCTATATATTATTTACCGGTAGGTACCTGGTAGCTCTCGTGTGCCTGCCAAAGCTACGGCTGATGCTCTAGAGAGACAGCCGTCTGTGGTTGGACAAGGGGCGCCCACCAGCAACCTCGAAACCTCTTCATGTCCCCTGTCTCGAGACGAACCCCCCCCCCCCCCCCCCTCAAGCAGCTGAGCACCAGTCCGTGGGACACCTCTATTCATTAGAAGAACCGGTGGGTTACCGGCAGTACCGGGGATTCAAACCCAGAGCATACCTCATACGAGGAGGATCTACTGTAGGCCACCGCTGGGGGTTTCGTTGGAGATGGTCACGAGAAGGAGAGAAAGTCGAGAGGTGATGTGTGCACTAAAGTGAAATGAATTCTCAGCGCAGTGTCACGTGACAATCGCTCAGTATGCTTGTCTTCAGGAATCGCAGCAGCAGCGCTTTTGCGGCTTTCTGCCGATGTATAATACGCGAGACCATAGTCCTCAGGTAGACCCAGGGGATCGAAATCAATCCCGAGGCTCCCCTCAGACCTACGAAGTCCCCCACAGTCCGTGGGAATGGGGACCTTAAACCCCATAATGTGAGCTCTGCGTGGGGCAGTTCCACTGCAACAATGAATTTGATAACATGTCGCCCGTTATCCGACGTATATAGACCTCCGGAAAGCAAAGCGTGAGTTTAGCCTCCCTCAACATCCTTCGTGTGATATCCCGTGCCTCAGTGCACATACACAGCAGGCGTCTTTCGTAAGTGCACGAATCGAGCAAAACACTTTTTTTTTTTTAACTGTGACCCAAGTATCACACATCAGCAATGACGCATGCAGTCACGAGATCGCCATAGGAAGTGCTCGCTGACATATGGCAGGGCGTCAGAGCGCTACGCGGTCTGTACGGTTGAAGCGTTCCGCAAAACTGAATAAAGACAAATAAATAAAAATAGAAGAGAATAAAGAAAGACCAGCAGACTTCACCGTCGAACAATGGCCGTAATATGTAGCGATATTTTTTTTTTTTTTTTTTTCGCACTGACGTCGCGAGGCGCCTTGTCACTAGCGTGGAATCTAGAGGATAAGCTCGCGCCAGCTGCCGCGGGCTCTGTATTCGCTGACATTTTAAAGCTTGTTCCTTCCAGCGACGTTGCCCGAAAGAAATGAAAAAAAAAAAAAGCAGAACAGAACAGGCGAACAACGCAAGTGGTCTCTGGGCAGCTCCAAGCCGGAGTTGAGAAAGAAAGTCAGCGACAGGCACCGAGCGAGCGCTGTGGAAACGAAAGAAAGAAAGAAAGAAAGAAAGAAAGAAAGAAAGAAAGAAAGAAAGAAAGAAAGAAAGAAAGAAAGAAAGAAAGAAAGAAAGAAAGAAAGAAAGTAAACGTAAAGGGGATAAGAAACTTCGAGAGGACTGCTCACGTGATGGCAAGCAAAGGGGGGAGGAACGGTGCGCAAATACCGACTCACTAAGCAGGCAAGCGCTCCGCAGGACCGTCATGCTGGTGGCTCTGAATACTTCTTAACTGCACCCCGCTCCTCGAATATTAACATAACCGCTCTAATTAAATAAGCAACTAACGGGTGCCTGAAATCTAGAAAAGCATATCTCTACTATATACATATATAGGAAGTAGTTCTTCGGATCCGGTGTTTAATAAATTGAAAGAAGTGCAGGCGCACGTAGAAAAGCAAAAACAAACGTTTAAGTTCGACATTTCGGCCGAGGTCCGGCCTTCATCAAGAGTCACCAAGACTATGATGAAGGCCGGACCCCGGCCTTCATCACACACACAACAAATGCCATGTATCCGCTAATCTAAATTCATGTAATTTATGTCATTCTTGGTTATGTAGCACATGTGTCGTATGCGACCTTTTGATAAGAATATTTTATATACTACTCAACTGTATCAAAACAGCACGGCCGGAAGCAGGTGGCAGTGGCGGAGTAAATATGGAGAAGACGTTCAAGCCATTTCCGGTAAGGCAATGTAACTACGGTGAAGGGGCCCGTCATAATAGTCAATACACTATTTGGACGGGTCCACTCACCGTACAGTTGCTAAATTGAGGAGGCCCCTTTTTGTTGCATGTTGTGTACGCACAGTTTTGTTAGTCAGTGTATGGGTGGGCGGGGTATCACTGGGGGGCACAGTACCACAACGAGTCATTATTCACTGGTCTGCGGATTCGAGGGCGGCATCTATGTAAGCCCCCTCCCTGGGTTACGCAACGGGTCGCTTCGCTTCCCTTTTTAGGATTAGTTAGGAGCCCTGCGTGTGAGGTGCGGCGGTGAGGCATAGGACAAGAGAACTCCGTACGGCAGAAATCAAATGATGCAGCAACGTTAAAGAAGTTTCACAACGCGATTCGAACCCAGGACCCCAACAATCGCGAGCCCGATGCTTTTCCGCGGCGCCATAAAAGAAGACGGAAAGGACTGTTATCACGCAGGTTCTGGATGGCCCACTGTTACCCGTCAATATAGTGTTGTGAATATAGTGAATGGGCATTCTCACGAGGGCTTCTTTTTTCTTTTTTTTTTTTTTTTTTTTACCTACACTTCTTGCAGGATCGTGTAGACGAGTGTAGTGCCGGGCAGAGACTACGTCGTGTGCTGCACTTGGCTCGCTGGGCTGTAGCCAATCGGAGAAGAATGCGCGTCGTCTCCTAAAGGCGCCTGACTTCGCACCACGGTGACCGCGCTTCACACTTACTGGATGCGTATATGCCCTTGCCTGAAACTAAACGGCGATGAACGAGTTCCCTTTCATCGCCAAATCTAGACAAACTGCAGCGAAGTACATTGCGAATGCGTAGTGCACGGAGACAGCATCGCAATGCGTATAAATACAGCGCGGAGTCTGCAACAGCCAGAACCATTCGGGGGTAAGATAATTTTATCTTCTTGGAAGACTAGCTCACTTTCCTCTGCGACACGTGATCACGCCAGGACTTCGCTACCGTCCGTACAGCGAATATTTGCTATCGTCGCTATATCAGCGCCGGCAGTCACAAACAAAATGGCACCACGCGTTTGCAACGCCAACCTGCTTGTTCGTCGTTTGCTGCTATACACTCATCGTATCCGCCATGTAGAAAGTGTAGTTTTCATGTCACATTACAGCTATAAAACATGGATTCGTGTAAGTGGGAGAAGCTACATTTTTCTACACCATGTAAAAAAAAAAAAAAAAAAAAACATGGCGACTTCCTACACTTGCTCCAATCGTGTAGCCAGTGTAGGTAAAAAAAAAATGCCCTACTATAGTCAGTTCCGTCTCGTAAAGCTTTCCACTTTGCTGGCTATAGCGAAGTCCCCTGGTATAGCGAACAGCGTGGCTGTAGCGAAATGCCAAATATAGCGTCAACTTCGACGCGTCTTCAAGAAGTATTCCGGAATTGAGAACAAAGTGCCGTCACCTAGGTAAGTACGCCAGTACATATAACTGCTATATATCACGGAGGGCTGCGCAGTCTATAGCATGACAGACAAAAAAAAAATGTTATTATGCGCACGTACGCAAAACCGACGATCACAAAAGGACAGGCACAGGACAAACGCACCTGCGGTACGTCTTACGTATGATTGTCGTCTTGCGTCAGTTTCGTGTGCATAACCATGAAACGCCATCTTGTACAACAAAAAGATTTTTGTAAGGTGTTATTTCTTCATTGCCAAAGGCTGTGAGCAAAGGGCTAGACGCTTCGTATAAATATATGTTTTCGACACGAGTACATCTTTTTTTTTCTTTTAACCGGATAACATTGGTACGTATACCACGTGCAGATATATAAGCCCTCTACACATCTTGAAAACAAAACCATCTGTGAAAAAAAAAAAAAAGAATTCTTGTTTTTTTAGCATTCTTTGGAAGCGACGTAGTCTCGACGTATAAGCTATTAATCATTCCACAGCAAACGAACCGATAAGTTGTTGTCGTTCACTATTTGCACGTTCAAAGACGAGAGCTTCTATTGAAAAATTAAAAAATAAGAAATACACACAAAAAAATAATTAAATAAAAAGAAAGCAACCGTTCAGCCAAAGATACTTACTGCCAGTACAATGTGAGGGTCTCTCAACATGAAGTTTCGCTCAGAAAATAAAAATAAATTTAACTAGCGCAAGAATCGTTGCATTCAAACGAAGCGGGCCTGCGGCGCTGTGTATCTCAGACAATGCTTCGATTATATTTTTTTCTTCCGAAGTGCAGCTCGAAAGCCGCGTCAACGGCACCACCAAAAAGAAAAACAAGTCTTCATTCAACGAGAAGCCCTTAGGAGCCTTCCATAAACTGTTGTAAACGCGGCATACTTCTTTTTGAGACAAAAAAGAACAAAGAAGTATATGAGGAACGGTAGAAAGTCCATCGGCGATGTGTTACAGCAACAAAATGTTGCTGAAAAAGCTGCGATTCACAGACACAGAAACCGTTCGCAGACACTGAGCTAACATAAAAGCCAATTGAAATGAAGGAGGCAATGAAAAAGCTCGTAAACACATCGTGCCACTAAAGCAACTTGTTTGTAAACAAAGCAATTATCTGCTGCGTCTGCCTCCACGAAAAAAAAAAAGACTAAATCATCCGCAATGCGGATACTAGTGTGAATGATTTATAATGAGATAGCAAACGACTATCGCTGGGTATGTTGTATTTGCGACGCCTAAAAAAAAAAAAAAAGTCGGAAAGGGGGGGAGGGACGCCATCCTAACAAAGAACGGGGGCAACATCACGTACGCACAGCTGAGCGTCCAAGTCGGTACATCAAGGTCACGCTCAAATTCTGCCGAGTCGCTGAGACTCGGCAGCTTCGGAAAGTTGTCGAGTCACTGCGGTCACCTCAGCTCATGATTTCAGCTTGCGCGGTCATCAAATCACGACGTGGGACGAACGCGAGTTGTCGGATCAGCCGTTCGACGATGTAAACAAAGGGACCGACGCCCCAACAGCACCGTAGGCCTAAATGCCCCATATTTAGTATCGTAACGATTGCTTTCATTGGGTGATCACACGGGGAATCGTAAAGCACTTTATTCGCGCAACGATTCGGTTACATAGCAGGGCTAATATGTGCCGAATGTAAAACAGCTGGCGTCCCAGATGGCCGCTGGCCTCTCATCGAGCGTCCAATATGGCGGCCCAGCCCTAGCAACAACGGCGACCAGGAAATATATTTCTGTGTGCAAGCAAGCAAATGTGAACAAACGACAACTACAGCATTTCGCAGTCATTGCAAAGTAACGCTATTTGTTCGTTAACAATGCGAGGGCACGTCCAGGCCGTACTCCTCGGGACGAAGTTGTAAACACCCCGTCCACGTAGGCAGCTCCAAAACCGGCTCTCGCAAGCCATCAAAACGTCCGTCACGGATTTAAAGAAAAATAAAGACAGCGACTCAATTTAAGCATTTATTAACAGTCAAAAGAATTCGAATTAACGGGAATCCAGGAGAAAAATAACGTCGGTTCAGGACCGGCTTACTTCAGAACTCCGGTGAAACAGCCTCGGCAGATTCCGCATAGGGAGCGTCGGTCGCAGCGGTGCGGCGGGCGTCTGCTACGGAAGGGAGCAGACGACAAAGGCCTTTCTCTCCACGGGACGCGTCTCGCATCGCCCCACCGGCCCTGACGTCAACTTCCGGAGAGAGCAGCCAATCCCGTCGACGGGCAGGTTGTTTTTTCGACAGCGGGAGCTCCCGATTGGTGCGAGCGCTACGTCATCAGTGACGTCGTGAGCAAGGAGGGCTCGGCGACGCCGGCCGCATAAATACGAGCAGCACGGTGCGCCGCGTTCAGTCGTACGCCTTGTAACGGACACCAAAGGTGGCGGCTCTGCCGTCTTTCGCGTTGTAACCCACCTGCCAAAAAAATAAGCGAAAATATATGTACATTAGCCGTAACCTCAGTCGAGCCGTCCAAGTGTATCTGTGTGCACCCCGAGTCATCGTCGTCGTTGTGGCTGTTGTGTGATTGTTTGCGCCTGGTGAGTCGTCGTCTCCCTGTGATCTCCGTAGTGAGCGTCGTCAGCTGGTCCCTGCGCCGCAGCGATCGCCATATTGGATAGTCAGCGCTAGGCCTACCGCTACAAGCGAGTCGCTTGCCCCGGCCGAAGGAGGTCCGTGGTGGAATCAAAGTGGCTCGTGCTCGGTTACCGGTCAAAGTGTGCTCCCCACCTCGCTGTTGGCTTGCCCAAGGCTGGACTCGAAGCTCATCATGAGACTGGAGATCCGAAGTGCGTCCGACTTCCTCATGAATATTCTTCGGCTCGGTCGGAACCTGGATTCCCGACTGCTCGACGTGTTCCGAGGAACCTTAGAGGACTTGTTGCGGCACCACTACCAGCACCACTGGTTTCCCGAGAAGCCGTCTAAGGGCTCGGGCTACCGCTGCATCCGAATCAACCACAAGATGGACCCGATCCTGGCCAAGGCTGGCCGCGCCTGCGGCCTCCAAGAAGCTAGTCTGCGCGAGCTCCTCCCCAACGAGCTGACGCTCTGGGTTGACCCGCGCGAGGTCTCGTACCGCATCGGCGAGAACGGCTCCATCTGCGTGCTCTACGACGGCGGTCACCATGCGTCCATCAGCAGCAGCAGCAGCACCAGTAGCGCGAGCAGCCACAGCGTTGTCGGCAACAACAACCACTACTCGCTGCTCACCAACTCGCCGCAGGGCGCGCTCTCCTACCACCACCAGCACAACAATCACCTGAACAACCACCACCACCATCATCACTACTCGGGCTACGAGCGGATCGCGGCGCGGCCCGTGGGCTGCAAGGGTTCGTGGGACGCCGACCCGCGGAACATCAACTTCGAGCCCATGGCCACGTACGTGTCGAGCTAAGAGCGCTTCTCCTATGTGTGACAAGAGACAGACTGCCAAAATGTTCGCGCTTCAGTGCGTTTGAGGGTTGGGGCCGGTGGGCTGCGTTAGGCGCAGCCACGCCGACGCCGCCACTCCGCGCTTCCGATGGTTGATGACGCCGCCTCCCGTGTGATACCCGTCGGCTCCTCGGCTCCCGGCGCCGCGATCGGACGGCCTGCGGACTCGTCGGCGAGCCTGTGGTGTGTGCGTGCGCCAAGTTTGGTTGGAAAGAAAGCCGCCGGTTCTCGATTACCTCCGCAGCGTCGCTATCGCCGGGCAGCGACTGCGGGCGCTGTGGAGCGCACCGGTGCGGTCGCTACCCGTACGGGCCTGCGTGGTGTGTAAAAAAAAAAAAATTCGTGCCGTGTTCGTCGTTCAGTGCGAGACCACCGGCGGCTTTCTTCTTGTCTTGCGACTTCGCGCAACGCCATCCCTCGTCGGCGACTCCGAAAACACCGCCGTACGACTGCGGTAGCCGGAGTCGAGGAGCACGGCTGTTTGCGAGGGTGATCGTCGTCGGATCGGTTCGAGTGCGCCCCGTCAACCAACTTGACCATCAGTTCCGGTGACGGGGCGCCTTGCGCAGTGGTGGTCAGCCCGCCTCCCAACCTAGCGCCTCCTTCGCTTGGCCAGGGCGGGAGGTATGGTACAATGTGATCTCGTTAAAAAGCAAACACAAACTTTTTTTATTTTGTTCTTTTAGAAGAAGGCCCCTCTTTGATGTTATTATTATTTTTTTTTTGAGACTTGTAAACCCCGTCGTCGTAGTTGATGCGTGCTTCACCGGAGAAGAAAAAAGACTTTGACTCTTGAAAGAGGCACCAACTACGGCGACGTGAGGTAAGCTTCGTCCCGTCAACGTCTCCACCCAGTGTTTACGGTTTATTTTTTAGTTTTTATTTAAGTGAACGCGCTAAGAAAAAGAAGTGCTCTTCCTGTCCTTCTCACCCCCAGTTTTTTATATATAATTATGTATATGTGTGTATAGTAATGACAGCCACTACATGAGAAGGTAAAAAACAAACTTTCGTAGCGGCCGAGAGACGATAAAAACAAACTCGTTATAGGCGATTGTACAAAACGAAGCGAAATGCCAACAAAAATACCCCACACAAAGAGTTTCGAGAGTCAGGGGGCAAAAGTGACGTGTTTGAAAGGCAACGACAGACTGCTGTTTGGAATGTGTATATCACTGTCTCTCTCAAAGTCAGAGCAATCACGTTTTTTGTGTGTTCGTGTGTACACAACCTGGAAGTACAAGTTTTTTCAGGGACCATTGCCCCCGAAACGCCCATATTTTTTTCTTCAGAGGAAAAACATCAAAGAGAATGCGCAGAAACAGAGAGGGAAAAAAAAAACTGGAAAAAAAAATCTTCGCAAAGTCCGCAAAGCAGCATTGATAAATATAGATACATGGAAATGGAATATTGTCAATAAGCAAAGTATGTATACTGTATAGGCCAAGTCGGGCGAGGTGTCCTAAAAGTTAAAAGGAGTCGAAATTGTAATAGTAATAATAATTATACACAAGCCTAGCCGGTCAGTCAAGCTCTTTCGAAGGTCCCTTTTGTAACCGACTTTATTTCTTGTGGCTGCTGCCCGAGTTCAAGAAATTACACTGGATGTTATAAAAAAAAAGCCCTCCAACATATTGGAAGATCCTCGCTTGTTTTTAAGTAATTCGAAAAAAATAAAATAAAACTCGTTATTGTGCTGCTATGTTTTTAAATTGGGGTGGGCGAGAGAGTGTTCCGCATTTGTCTCTGTATAACGCTTTTTTTTTTCTTCGTATTTTTTTAATGGCCTCAATTTTTTTTTCCATTTATCGATTGTCCCCCGAGTAACTCTTCGCCGACACCACTGTTAGTTACTCTTACCAACCACTGTGATCGCTGCCGCTACAGCCATCATTATTACGTCGTCGTCGTCTCACTGCGGTTATTGAAAAAACGACACACACATACACCCTATCACATTCTGTTTGTTCAGTCTGTGCAAAAGAAAACGTAACTCGGTTTTGTAACTGGTCACTGAATTTGTTTTTTCGCAGAGTATTTTTTCGATTGCAGCAGCGTCTTCAACGAGATGCTGAAGTATTACTGCCCTGCCTAACTGTTACTTATGTATAGCTTTCTTTACTATTATTACTTTTAGCCTGGCCCCATGCCTGTCTGTGCTAATCTGAGATCGGATATTTACCGGTGACTATAAGGAAGTCAGTGTCTTCATGGTTGGGTTCTGTCGTGGCGATTCTGCGCCGAGCGTTTTGATAGGCTTCGTAAAGAATTGGCGAGATGGCTTTAGTGGCTTCTCTGAATCAGACTGTCCACTTATGCAATCTTTTCTTAATTCTATGCGATCCCTTTTGTTTTTTTTTTTACACGCTCGATCAGGATGCAGCAGCAGTACCCAGCCTCGAAAAAAGTGTGTTGGAATCGTGTTTTTTTCTACGCAGTGTTTTGTAAAGAAGCCATCTGTTGTTGTGTTTTCTTTTATTTCTTCGTGCTCGATCCCTGTACATTGTTTTGTCATTCTGAACTCCCAAAATGGTCTCTTCGCAAGCCTATCTCCGGTGATCACTCCACTCGCATGATGACCAGTCCCAAAACACAGAAATTGGCTCTTAGTTATGTTTTCTTTCTGTCTTCCTTGCCATGTGATTCTTCTGTATAATTTCTTTTCTTTCGAGAGAACACAAAAAATGATAAAAATTGTATAAATGAGCGAAAGTGAGAAGAAATGTCTTAACAAACGTGATTGATGAGAGTTCTCGAAACACATTGTTGTTCTTTATTTTTTATCGCGCATTATTTACAAAGCCACATGCTCATCAACCACAAACACCACACACATCGTGCGTCGTCGTCAACCCTCGTATGACTGAAACTGCATTTTGCCAGTTTGTCTTGTAAAGATTCATTTTTCTTCTTATTTTTTTCTCTCTGTCTTGTAAAAAGGAAAGCTGTATAAAGGCATTATGTAAATGTACAGTCGTACAACTATAGGAGATTTTTTTGTACAGTAAATAAATCTCGTGGATGCATTGAACGTGCGGGTGTTCTCTTTTCGATGGGCCACTCCTGCTCAGCTGCTCAGAGAAATGCACTCAAACACTGGGCTTTTCAAACCGTGGCTCACAAATCAACACCCCTGGCCCCGTACTGACTTATTTCAGTGATCTTTGCTTTATTTTCTCCTTCGAAGTGGTGAACACACAGTGTTGGTTCGAAACTATTGCTGTCATGCAACTGTGGATATACAGCGAAGACATTGTGAGGCTTGCTCGTCGCTAGAGGATACATTACTGCGGATATATGAATCAGAAGCCTTGAGGATATCGATAAGTGATGCAACATAAAATGGATAACATACTAGACAAGTAAGTATCGCTCAGGTTTGCTTCGAACTATAAACCGTAGTTAACCTGAGCGTTTGTTATTCTGTTCTTCTGTTTTTTCTTCTAAGCATGCGTAATGGTGAAGAAAAAAATCTGAAAACGGGGGTCGTATTCAAGACTTCATCGGAAACTGAGGGCAAGATGCCTTAAAAATGTTTGCGAATGTAAAGTGAGTGGTGCAGAACTAAGTGAGTACTAGCGGTTCGCGCTATAAAGGCGACAAGTCACCTTTTACCACGTTTTACGATGCAAGTGCCGGGGAACGTCGTGTCTACACAGGGAAAATGTCGATTGATTATGGTGATCATTTTTGATGTTATCCCTCTTGAAACGGGGTGGCAACATATAGTCGCCTAGAATGTGCGAGCTAATCTTATACTACACCTATAGCGGTCTAGCACTTTGCTTATCTCTCTATCTAATTAAAGAGATATTAGCGAGATAAGAAAACCCGGGCCCATCTCTTCCCTGTTTTCTTATGACGACACGCACATGCTGCCACGTTGAAATTGTTATCCTTTTCTCCATGGTTACTTACATGCATGGCAGACAACACTTCTCGCACTGCCTGCGTTCGCGACCAAAAAAGTAGAGCGTCACATACAAAAGAGAGAAACGGGAATGCGTTACGTAACTCGATGCGGCGTCATCGTCATACTCCAAGTCGCAATATATGAGGCGATTATCGCATCGACGAATACGTTGCAGATTTGAACATACTCGTACTACGGAACTAGCGGAGTGACACGTTTTTGTGTGAACAGTTTTCGCAGCTTCCACAGCACACGTCTGCACTCTCGAACATAGTGCGTTAGGTACTGGAAGCACAAAGGTACAAAAGCAGTGCGTAATTTGACGTAACGCTAGCTTCACGAGGTGTGTTTGCAGTATACGAAGAAGTTATGCCGAAGAAAGCCGTGGCAGATCCGAAACCACCGTGAAACGACTGGAGAGATACACATCTGCGACGCGACCGCACTGCTTCCGCAGCGAAACTCTACGTCGCGGCATCCTATGTGCGAATAACGAGGCGCCCTTGTTCTTTTGGTTCAGGAATTGGAGGCCGATCATGCGAACTTGAATGACTGGAAGCCTGCAGAACGCCTAAAAAAAATATTGTACGAGCGGGCTCCTTAAATCGTAGAGACAGTGCAAGTGCGCCAGAACAATTAGTTTGGTAATGCTCTATTATGACGGGCGCCTGAACGGTATAGTCGAGTCCTCGAAACTTGGAACAAGAAAAACACAACAATCCAGGATGGCAACACAAACGCAACCAGAGTGGGCAATGCTACGAGTACTGCATTATCGCCAGTGTACTTGTGTGTCTGAGTACGCAACACATGTACGGAATGCACCTTATTGAACGAGCTCAATATCGCACATACAAAAGCTATTTTGGAAGTTTACACCTTAACTCGGGCTTTACTGAAAGGAGACCAGTACCTATATTTCGAATGCAAAGCCCAAACGTTTACGTTTACGTTCCCGTATGCTTCAAAACTTTTTTTTTATTATTTTGCACGGAGGCAACCGCATCATGGAAGGTTCCAGAATCCGTTTTCTTTGCTTTATATGCGTTTTTTTTTTTTTTTATTGTTTCAGAAGCAGCAGCTGCGACATATCTGTACTCAATTCAGTCCACTAACTTTTCCGGAGGATCTATAGGTGGCTGTGCGTCGACATTTATAATCGTAACAACCTCGTGCCTTGGATTTACGCGAAGCGTTGCTGGAACGCTGCTATTGCTCAAAAGCTGCAACATTGACGGTAAATTAATTTCGTCGAAAAATTATGGCTAATCAGCTCAACGAAAGAAAAGCAGATAAGTAAAACAAAATCCTGCAGATAAATATTCTAGGCCACCAATCTGGTGACGTCGCAATAAAACCTGCAGCTGCGTTCTCTCTTCTTTTTTTTTTTTTCTTTTTTTTTTTCAATAATTGCATGAAATCTGTCGGTGGTGTCGCCGCACTATCGATGACGTTGCAGCTGCTCAAGGCCACCGACATTCAAAAAAATAAATAAAAAAACTATGTGTCTTGTCTCTCGGCTGCCGACAAAAACGCAGGGCTCATCAAATAGCCGAAGCGAGCGCTTTTGTTCAGTGCTAATAATGCTCATTGCGATTATGGTAGGGTCGTCCCCCTTTGATAACAACCGCATCCGCCTGTGGCACATTTTCCACGATAAGGCGATCGAAAGGGCTTTGACGTCACGAAACCTGGTACCACCTATCTCCGCGTGCATCTTGCGAAAGCATTAAGACGATCTCCTGGTTGCGAACGAATATCCAACGTGTATTGCAGGAGCGCGAGAAAGTATGGTCGGTCACGAAGATCGCATTATCGATCCCACAAATTGGAATTCGGCGCACGCGACGGTCCGCAATGGGAACGCACTGCCCTCTGGTTTCATCGTACTGAAACAATGCCATCTGTACAAAAGCGTAGATCGATGCAGAACCTACGTGGTGTCGAAACCAGAGTGGTGGCTGAAAAAATATAAAGATCATCGAAAAGGAGTACTGTGTACTAAGAACAGAACGTGAACTTGTCTCAGCCAAGCTGGCCGACGGGGTCGACTGGGGGAACCATATCTTTGTCATCATATGAAAGGCGGGTTAGTCGTCCTCTGTGGGTTACCTTGAAGCAGTAGCGCACCCAGGATCTCTGCCAGGGGGGGGTTGACAGTTTGCCAATGCCATCTAAACAGCACTAATTTCGATTTCTTCACGGGAAATTGTAAAAAAAATGCGCTTTTTGCGAGTGTGCAGACGATTGCGCGTCTTACATCTTAATTGCAGTACTCAAATGCGTAAGGAAAGAAAAGGGGTTAAAGAAAAGGGGGGGTTAAGTCGGCCTCAGGGGGGGGTTCCAACCCCCGAATCCCCCCCCGTCGGTGCGCCAATGCCTTGAAGTGCATGGTTAGTGAAGTGGGGCGTCAGCTACACAGTGTGGAGGCAACCTTCCTTCGCAATCTGGCATAAAAATAAAGAAAAAATGAGATTTACGAGTCCTCTCGTCACTCATTTTCGTACGAGTCCTCTCGTAACTACTCGTGTAGTGTTAGTTCCATGCAGGATGAGCTTTCACCGTGCGTGACAAAAGCACATGCACTTATAATGTCGTGGGCCCGCACGTAGAAAACAGAATACGTACACCCGTGAGCAAAAGTATACGGACCACAGGGTCGCCGAAAAAACGGAATTTCTTCGTGATTAACAAGCATGAGTAAGTACACTGAAGAGTTTGCCAAGCCAAGTTTGGACTGCAGTCCTCAATTTGAAGTTGTGTTCACAGGCGAAAAAAAAAAAAAATCGGCTTTATCGCGCAACCCCTGGTTCGTATACTTTTGCTCACGGGTGTGCATACGCGATAGGTTTACGTGAATCCGACAACGGGGCCAGTCGGGCCGTGTAATGATGTCTTGGGGGTTCATGGAAACGCCAGTGTATGCGTCGGACCGCGGAAGCGTGTTTGTACTGGTTAAGCTCTCGACAAAAAAAAGGAAATAGTGCGTCGCATACTGGAAGCGCAAATGTGCACAGACAACACGTGATCTGACGCAACCTTAGCCTTATTCCGTTGAAAGCGTTGCCGAACGAAAGAAACTTGCACTGCGAAATGCGCGGAGTGATACTTCTATGGTCGCACTACTTGGCGTAGTTTGCGCTCTGCATCGCCTGCTAAGTATGAAGCGGAGTATATATATCGTTGCAATAGTCGTGACTGCATGTCTGAGTAACGCAAGGCGGAGCGCCGAATCCCGCAGTGCCGTCCTGGATCAGTTGTGGTGCACGAGAACAATCGGGAAAAGCGAGAGGCTGGATTTATCGTCAGTATAATAACCAAACGAAGCCAAAATTTCTCTATTTCAATTTATGTTTCATTGAGAAAAGTGAATTTCATCATCTGTTGGCTTGATTTCTAGACGCTCGTCTAGAGTTGCAGTGGCCCAGACACAAGTACAAGTTTCACCCCGAGACTAGAAGACAGTTGGGAAATAGGAAAAAAAGAAAGAAAGAAACAATACAGACCGCAGCTGTTTACGCACACCGCGTGCTTCCATGTGCCTGGAATCCACACAATGTGTGCCTGGGGCTTTTCCAGAGCTGTGGCAAGTGACAAATGCGATTCTATCCGCGAGTGGGGATTTCGTATAACGCGAACGACTGAGAGACGCCGCGCAGGTTCCAGGATTCATTGTTCGATCGAACGATTTTAATGTCCTCGAATATACTACGCACTTGGGGTTGATCAGGGGTCTTGTGGCGGAGGGCACCCGATTTATTCCAGTCGCGAGTGCTTCAACGTTTGTCGAAATGTCAGTAGAGTGGCATTCTGCGTTTCTCCCCATTATATTGCGACTGGAAGTCAAGCCCGCAACAGTATACATTTTTCTTTCTTTTTTTTTTTTTTGCTGATTTTTGGTACAGATGATTTTCTATTAAAAGGCTATAAAAGCGCAGTGAACGTGGCGTTTGTGCAGACGAGTTCCTAGGCGAGACTGACATACTTTGCCGCTTATAACTTGAGCTTCAGAATACTAATTAACAAACATGTATTAATTATCTGTTTATTAGTGCTTAAAGGGACAGTTGGTTAAATGGCAAATTTGAAGGCAGTCATATTTTAATGCACCTTCATTAAATAAACAAAAAAAACCTCGAAGGTCGCACCTCAGTCGAGATACTTATAATCGAATTTCAACGGTAAATCCAGGCAATATCGAAACCGAGCGCCGCGGCAACGCAGATAAGCCGGCCCCGCCATCATATCAGACCGAAACGCCCCGTTACGACAAGCGCGAGGAAGTTGGAAACCGAGCGTATCGGCCAGTCGCGACAGCGACTGATAAGGCACGCTTTGCCTGCCAAGCTATGTGCGTCCGTCTCTCGGGTCAGGATTCTCCGCGGATTTGCCCATCATTCAAAACATCAGCAGAAAATCTTTGTCGCAGAATCTTTGAATGTTACAACTGTCGGAGTTTTGTGATAAGCGCTTTACGGTATCTCGTATACGGTTACCGGTCGTAGTACGAGGATGTCGCCGGAGCCGACGTTTCGGCAAGTAAGCTTGACTTCATCGCGACAAGTCCACTTGTCGAAACTTTGGCTCTACAGCGACATTCCTTGCTCGACGTCTGTTAATCACTTCAAGTCTCCACCTTCCTGTGAACTTCTGTCTCATTCAAACTTACACGGTTGCGCATATTGTACGGTTTACTGGGCAACAAAAGCGTCTGCACTTGTTGCAGCACATACCTAAACAACGAAACATAAAATACCCGCCGTGGTTGCTTAATGGTGCTGGGCTGCTGAGCACGAGATTGCGGGATGCACGGCGGCGGCATTTGGATGGGGACGAAATGCGAAAACACCCGTGTACTTAGATTTAGATGCACGTTAAAGAACCCCAGGTGGTGCAAATTATTCCGGAGTGCCTCGCTACGGCGTGCCTCATAATCAGATCGGTATCTCGGCACGTGGAACCCCAAATTATTTTAATCATAAAAAATGTTCTGGAAACTGTCCAGTTTTGCAATTACGACGCTTTTACGGGGGCGCGCGACACGCACATGCACACACAGCGTTTTGGCATGGGGAGAAAGCGGGGAAGTATAAAAAATATTTAAAAAACTGTCAAGAACAATTGTCAGACCGATATATACGGGAAAGAGAAAACAAAAAGAATATCCCACATCTGTCCACAAAAGAGCACGATTCCAGCGGCACTGTTAGTTTCGAACAAGCATTTCTCTTAACCAGCGTTCTTATTTTTCCCATCTGGTGTCCTGGCCGGCCGTTTTACGGGAACCAGTGCGCGCACACACAACACAAGGGGCCTGCCTCGACCTGTCTCTGTACACCGCCACCCCGCAACACAACAGCCTAGCCGCCAGTCAGAGGGCCGGGCTGGCGTCATCGCGCCGCAGCAGCAGGCGCCATCGCGGGCAGCGCCGAACGAGGCGCACACACGGCTCAGCGGATTGCGTTTTCCGCCCCACGCGGCCGACCAAAGCAGTCGTCTCTCGAAATGAAACTAGGCCGGCCGCTCGGAGCCGCCAAGGGAAGAAGAGTAGAAGTAAAGAAAGAAAAAAAAAAAGCAAGCGAAAAAAAGTAAACGGAGCGAGGAACAGGCGCAGAAAAAGAACTCGACATAAATGCCGGCCCCGCTGCCTGCGCTGTTTTCTGCCTCTGCCGCTTGCTGACTTCGCTGCTGCTGCCCTTCCCGACACAACGGTGGCAGGAGCATTCAATAGCTAGCTCGTTCGTTTTGTGTGTGTGTGAGAGAGAGAGATAGAGAGGGAGGGGGGGTAGGGATCTGGTAGGCTCAGCGGGCAGCCCCACGGGCCCTGCCTTTCCTGGCGAAGGAACTTTCACAAAAGGACAGCGTTTGAGCGGAGGAACCGGTCATCGTGCGATTGCTGTGCAATGGGTGATAGTCGCCGCCGCCCGACCTGTCTGGCAGACGGTCCCTCTTCCTCCGTGAAGCGAAAAAATTCCGTGACCCTCACAAAAGAAAAGGTTGTGAGCGAGCATTGATAGATAGGCTGGCAGTAAACACACACACACACACACACACACACTGAGAGAGCGAAAGTTTTCTTTCTGTACTGACAGCAATGCCAGTGTAAGGCCAAATTACAGAATCGTGAGCCGCCTGGGTGCTTCTACGCTATCTAATCTTCCGGCGTTCTCTTCCTGATATCCGAGACTCGTCGGGACATCCGGCTAAACATTTCATCAAGCAATGTCGTAACGCCGATTCATTTCGTTCCTGCTGTACTTCGAACTGCACGTGAGATCACTGGTTAAAAGATTCAAGACCTAGCTTCCTCTCGTCCCCACCTTCTGAACTACTGCGAATCGGGTCGGTTCTCGTCAGAACACCCAAGTTAGGAAGCGTTAGGCTCGGTACGTTTCAGGGAAATAAAACGCCTGGGAAAGTTGAAAACACACACACACACACACACACACACACACACACACACACACACACACACACACACACACACACACACACACACACACACACACACACACACGCGCGCGCGCACACGCACACGCACGCGCACACGCACACACACACACACACACACACACACACACACACAAACGAGGGCTGATGGCTCTACTTTTGTGCAAGACAATCACGGCACCCGCGGTAACAGATGTCCCTTGTCGATGCCATACTGAGAACGCCGAAGCTAAGCAGCAGTTGTTTATTGGGTTCGTTCTTGGAAGGCAAACCACCGGGGACACACGCCTAGTGGTAATCAGAGCTTTTCAATCATACCGGATTGCGAAACCTGCCATATAGGGACCGTGATTGAGAATCCGGACACAGTGATTGGCAAAAGGCGTGGGAGGGGTCCGATGATTTTCGCGCGGCGTGTTGACAACAAAACTAAGTAAAAAGGGACACTCTCCCAGCATTGCAGCAACACAGAGAAAGTAGATGCGCAAACACTGTTCAATAAGAATTTTTTTTTAAATCCGGATTTGTCATTTCGAGGACATTTAGTATATATAGGCGATAGACGATGACACATCCAAGAGAAGTTTACCGCGCATTAGGCGCACGGTAAAGACTCTTAGGTGGTCAAAATTAATCCGTAGTTCCCCACGCGTGCCATCGTAATAATCCGATTGTGGTTACGTTATTTATATTCCGTGGGTTTATTGTGGCTTTTGCAATAAATTACATATACAATCGCTCCAGAGCGTCATCAGTGTAATTTTCGAGAGGCGCAAAATTGAGCATGTTGTTAAGGCGTGACGACAAACGCCACCGAGATCACATTTAGTGAACACTGGAGGAACGCTGGCGAATTGGTGTGCGAAGTTAAATGCACGGGGATGAAATACAGATTTCGTTAAAAAAAAATCCTTTAGTATAAGCGCTCGAAAGCTTTAAATGATCATTTTACGCTATGTTTCTCAGTGTCCCGAGGGAACTGCACGCATTAGGCGAACTTCCCATTTAACATAAATAAGGGGCATGTTGTGGGTTGTGCCTAGGTGAAATTCAAAGTTCTTGGGGTAATTACGGCCTGCACAATAAATTGCATATTTAGGCGCCACTAAGCGTATATAATTCAGTTTTTCGCGCGGTGCCAAATGCTGCACGCAGCCCTGGCATATAACTACAATTGCCACCAAAATCACATTTAGCGAGAGTGGGGGTACATCTATGGCAAATCTCTGTGCGCGGTTAAATGTGCGTAGATCGAACACTGCCTTGCAAAAAATGTCTTAATTCAAGTGTTTTAAGGTGCCATACTACCGCTATCTGCAGTATTTTGCGGAGTCTTTAAACAAATGTACGACGCATCAACTTCAAGTTCGGTGAACATAGGAGTAATGTCACGTTTAATGTATTCCGAAACTTTCACGTTCCTGGCTTAACTTGAAGTGTTGCAAATAATTACTGATCTCTCGTTCTTTCCCTACTTTCACGTGTCATAAAAGGGCTCGCATTTGGCTTCTCCGGTGTACTCGGTGAAGCAGCACACCTTGCATTTGGCGAAAATAAGGGGCATGCATGGCTTAAGCTATTGTAGCGAGAGTCAAGTTAGTGGGTTAATGGCGGCCTTTGCAATAAAAATACGTATGCAAGTGCTCCAGAGTTTTGTATTTTATAGGTGCGGCGAAATATTGAGGGCAAAGTGGGCGTAAATACAAATGCCACCAAGATCAAATGATGAAAATGGTGCTGATAACCATGACAAATCTGTATGCGAACTTGAATGCCCGTGGATCAAATAGAGCGTTTGCGAAAAAATCATTACGCAAGTGTTAGAATGTGCCACGCCGCGGTTATCAGCTACGTTTCCCAATGACCCGAGAGAACTCTGCGTTACGCTAACTGTATATTCAGTCAAAATGGGGGCCATCTTAAGTGCAATGCGTCGCGAAATTTTCACGTTTCTTGCTCAATTAGGAGCGTTATAGACATTTATTGAACCGTTGTTTTTTACGGAAGGAAGGAAGGAAAGAGTGGAGAAGGAAAGGCGGGGAGGTTAACCAGTTCAGCACAACCGGTTTGCTACCCTACACATTGGAGCGGGATGAGGGGGTTGTTCTTACGGGTTATTCTATGCGTTATACGAGCTTCTCCGCGGCTGTATCCTCATTGAAACAAACCATCGAGGTACCTTGTTTACGTTTGGTGAATGTAAGGATCAGGTAATATAGGTTACCTAGACAAAATTTGAAGTGTGTGGGTCAATTGCGTCTTTCGCAATAAATTACATCTGGAAGTGCTCCGGAGTGTTATTACAATATATGGGCGCAGAATGTAGCTCGTTGCCCTGGCAGAACGATAAATACCACTGAGATGAAGTTTAGCGAAAATCGGGAAAATGCTACTGAAATCTCTGTGCGAAGTTAAATGCGCGTGGACGAACTGCAGCTCATGAAAAAAGAAAGAAAAAAAAAGGGAAAAGAAAACATTAAGTATGTCAAAGTGTCATACAGCCGTTTATGGCAATGCTTTCCAATGTCCCGAAATAACTATACGTTACACCAATTATATATATTCAGGAAATAGGGGTCATGTTATGCGGCGAAAATTGAACATTTCTGGCCGTATTAGAAGCGTCGCGTGGAATGACTGAACCCTCCTATCCTCGTTTTTTTTTTTATGCGTTATACAAGGTTCGTAGTAGGTTTCCTGGTGTCCCCGGGGAACTAAACACAGTATCTCGTTTATATACAGAATGTTTTTGTTTTTTTTACACAATACAGATTTTTATAAGACGGCTATAAGCGCATGCGATCGTGGCGTTGTTGTAGATGAGTTCCTAGGCGAGGTGGACATACTTTGTCGCTAATAACGTGAGCTTCAGATGACCAATTAACAAAAAATATTAATTAACACTGTATTAGTGCCTTGGGGGCAGTTGTCTAAATGGCGAAATTAAAGGCAGTCACATTGAGATGTGATTCTGCCATGTCGTACACGTCTGATAAATTTTTTCCTTCTAAGGTCGAGAACGATTCGACTTTCATTTAACAGAACATTAATGGCAAGCTTAAAATGTCACGTCAGTAAGTTGGAGCACTGACGCGACATTTCCACCTCCTCATTATTTCCGTGTGTATGTCACATGAAACTGCAAGCCCTCGATACCAGACATCAAAGCACCGAAAACTTGCTTCTACGAACCAAGGCCTGAATTCACAAAAACTTTTACGCTAGAAATTTTTTGTAAGAAAGAAGTTTAGCCAATCCGGATTCCAGACATATCATTAGTGAAGACGGCCAGCCAATGGCAAAGCGAACTTACGAAAGGAAAGCTTTGTGAATCTGGCCCCAGTTTTGGCTTCGGCACCCAGAAGGCATGCACATCGTGACGTCATGACACCCTGGCTCGATCGATGCGGCTACCACACGCAACCACAGTCGGAAGGAACGTACGCAGCAACCTTCTGAGTTTTTTTTTTTTTTCTTTGAGCAGCGTCTTTATATATACGGTCTTTGTCACACGAGGTTAGCAAATTTTGATATGTGACATCACGTTACAATAACGTCGGTGCCGCCAAGTCCGGCAAACTTTAGTATCAAAGTAAAATCTCTAGCGAGTGTATCCCAAACTTCTGAACCCGCTGGGTGTCAACCTTTTACGTGCGATGATGCGTCTAGTAGTGTTTCTGCAACTCTGAACATACACGTCCCTACTCCATTGAAGGCCAACTGAAAACTAAATTTCACTTCGTCTAAATTGGTAATAAACGAGTGCCGTGTACTACTGAAGCAATTTTGGCAAAGCTTCAGGGCTGGTAATTGTGTAATTGTGTAATTCAGGGCTGGTAATTGTGTCTCTTTATTACCGGCCCTTTCATAGCGCCTAAGCCGACGACCTGTGCACCTGGTAGGTAGCTGCTGTGACGCACGTCTCAGCACGTAGCCCCCGAAATCCTGTAGTACGCCGCGGGCACCCGCCGGCGGTTGCCCGATCTCTGAGGCTATGTCGAGAAATCGTGCGTTCTGAGTCACGTGCCACTTTCGGCGAGCAATATCGACGGCGTCTTTTTTTTTTTTTCTCTCCATTTCTTTTAAACTTCGGTATCAAAAAACTTCTATTTTTGCGAGATTTTCGTGATGCGCGCTCACTCCTTTTCCAAGCGTAAAATTTTGCACGCAGGCTGCACGCTCTGTGTATACGTCATATCTGAATCAAGTCTTCTTACGCGGCTAAAAATTTCGGTGCCCAGTTAACCTTCAAGGAAACCGCAAGGAACGGGCCTACAGAAAGGAGGGGGGGGGGGGGGGGGTGGAGGAGGATAAGAAGTGCTGGTGGCCCCACTCGCATGTCCTTCCCTGCAGTCGCACTGCACGAACAGTGTTTGCGCATGGTCGCGTCCCTACAGCCCCCCTCTGCGCAGAGGGGCTTTGCGTGAGCGCGCCACCGTCACTCGCCTTATCCTGGATCCTGTTCGAGTGCACTGCAAACCCGCGCGGCCGAGCGCCCTTCTCCAGAGCGCACACTCCTCTCAGGGCCGGAGTCAGTCCGCTGCGCTGGCGCCACCAAGTTTCCTGCAAAAAGAAAAAAAAAAAAAAAAAAAGAAACAGGAAAGAAAAGAAAGAAAAATTACACGAGGGAATAACTTCGTCGCGATAGTCTACGGGTACAGTAGTATATATATATATATATATATATATATATATATATATACTGTTCTCTTTTACACAATGACAAACGACATCTTTGTGGCCTTGCCCTTGGTCTCGTCATCTATCGCCAGATTATTATATATATATATATATAATATATATATATAATATATATATATATATATATATATATATATATATATATATATATGGCAGTTCAGCTAGCATGGGAATGATGGTATAGTACCGTGGATTTGCCTAAACTTCGTTTTTGTGTATAGGTGGCCCCTACAGCTCACAACTTTGTGACTTTCTAAATCAACCGTTCCCAAGAAAGAACGTAGCGTTATAAATGCTACGATTCGTAAGGATATTATGCGCGTGACCAGCGACTTAATTATGGCCCTCGTACTTATATATTGTCACGTTCTAGAAGAACAGGCGACCTGAAGCGTTGAGTCTGAGTCTCTGGCCGCCAGCTGATCAAAACGCAAAGATCAAGCACCCGCGCGAGGATCGGAGTATCTTCGTCTGCTTCTTCGCTGGCACCCGTCAAAGCAGGTGCCGGCGCATGGCGCGTGGACTAGCGCGCGTCTTCGGCTTTATAACTATGTAGCACATGTTGCAAGGTGTGGCAATATAGAAAAATGTGATTCCTAGGAAATTTTGCAAAATACGGAGTAATAGACTCCCCGGACCCAACGTCTTTTATTATCTATTCCTATGGTAAACTGGTCTCTTTAAAACCTGCAAAATCTATTTGCTTGATCAGACGGCACAGCGACGTGTGCACAATGCGTGTGGACGGAGTCAAATTCCCCAGTCTTGTTCAGATAACAAAAATGTCTTGTTTGCCTAAACGCGTAGATTATTACAGGTTCGACTACCGGGCGGTGCGTAGCGTAGGATGATTAAATCTACCGGTGATTCGCGTTGCCTTCACTTTTCACCCGGCGCTGCCGCGTCATTTCGTGACGTTTGAAACGTCAGGACACATTCATTTTTTGTTCTTTGTCGGTGACTATGCAGCGGTATACATTTCGGGCAAAGTTCACATTTTCTCGAAACGCAGGGGGAGGGTTATTGTTTAGACGCAATTGAAACATGCCACTCCCTGCACCTATAACTTCATGTTGCACCATCACTTATAAGCCAGTCGCCTCTGTTTGATTGTATAGTAAAGCACGAAAGCCGTGGTTTCCGAGGGTGGTCACTGTCCCAGGAGGATAGCTTACGTTTTTATAGACATATCCACGTAGAGAGCGAGAGAGAAGGGATCGTAGAAAGGCAGGGAGGTTAACAAGGTTGAGCCCGCTTTGCTACCCTGCACTGGGAAAGGGAAGGAAAAGATGAATACAAGGAGAGGAGTTCACAATATGCACCGACACACAAACAATGAAGCGTTCATCGTTCAGTTTTTCACAAGCGATCGTGATAACTTAACGGTCGTGCATTGTAGTGCATTGCGGTTGTGCATTGTCAAGCAGTCGGTCGTGCATTGTCAAGCAAGTCCTACATTGTCAAGCGGTCCGTGCATTGTCATGCTAGCAGAACGATCGCAGCGCCAATGGTCCCCCTGGTAGTCTTTGCAGGAAACTCTTGCAGCCTCAGAGGCCGCGACGCGGTCGCGAGGCGGCTATACAGCGGGAAGAACTTCCACGGACCGTCGCACCGGGAGTCGGCGCATGCGTGCAAGGCTCGCAACGAGGCTCGACGAATGCTGCGCGTTTTCGTTTCTCTTTATGGCCGCTGCACGAACGAGAAGCGTCCTTTATGTTACTTCTTTATTTCTTCCTCGAGGCAAATCCCGCGCGCACTGCATATTCGCCCGGATGCCGGCCAAGCATGAACACGTATACTGGAAGGGGCGCGCGACCGCGAGAGCTAAGCAGGACAACTTTACACACACACACACACACACACACACACACACACACACACACACACACACACACACACACACACACACACACACACACACACACACACACACACACACACACGCGCACACACACACACACACACACACACGCGCGCGCACACACACACACCACACACACACCACACACACACACACACACACACACACACACACACACACACACACGCACACATACAAGGCCAAGAAGCTTATCACCTCATTAACTTCTTCCCACTTCATTGAATGTCTTATTAAATGATCATTGCCCTCTAGAAGGCACACATACAGTATGACAGCTGTCGGACAAAGTCAGATATGCAAATATTTGTGAATTCAACGGTGTTATTTGCATAGCTAAGCGGCGCCCATTGTGACAATGTCCACTCAGAGCAGCGTTTTTAAAACTCATTCAAACAAGGCAACGGAAAATACGCAAGGAAATCTCAAACGCGCGACGTCAGACGCATGCGATCGGAACCGTGGACTCCTCACGAAATCCGAAAAGAAAATTTCACTCTTTGTTCTCTTCGCGAAAACTTCAACCGTAATCTTCTAAATAAATGCGCATATACTTTCAAATGAACGATTTACGAGTCCAAACTTAATTGGCGTTTCTTTTTTACTGTACTTCTTTCACACACTTCAATTTTTGGTGTGTGAGGAGAACTCTGTCATAGAGGCAGGGCGATGTGAACCCGCACATATGTTCAGATGCGCTCTTAATCTTGCGCCACAAATGTTCCACTAAGTATAAGTGGCACATAAGTGCAAGAATGGTCCACTTGTGGTACACTGTAAACCAACTTACACTCTCAAGAGTGTTTTCTGTTTGACTCACACCCTCGTGATTATAACTCACACCTTCCGGGATATTATTTCCAAAAGTATGGGACGAAATACATGGGCGTTCCAGTTACTTTTGTGCTTCAATGTATCAATCAGCATTTTGGTAAAAAAGTAAGGGGAAGAACAGCGCATTTTTACGGCGAGTTTGATAGCGCATATCTCCAAGCTGGTGTCATTCTGGAAATTCATTCCAAGTGGATACATCGCCTGACAAGCTCACCGGCTACAATAATAAATTGCAATATACGTGTCGTAAGGTAATTAACTAAGAAGTTAATTAGTGATGTTTTGTGCATTAGTTGAAAATGTGTTTCGATTTCTCGTGCTTCTATGTTCGCCTCATCGAATAACCCATCTCAATGATGAGAATTATGCTACTTGCCACAGGCGATTTCTAAAAATTCCGTAAAAGGAAAAAATGAACACCCTGTATATAAACCCACGCATGCTACCTGAAGGCATCAATGTTGCCGGTATTTTAATGTTGCCCTCGATATATATATATATATATATATATATATATATATATATATTGATTTGCACCCTTAACCGTGTTTTATGTATAACTCAAATCATTGTAACTATAGCTCACACCCATGCGGTGGTAAGAATGTGGTTTATAGACAGAATGGTACCCTTAAGGGTGTTTTCTGTCTATAACTCAAACCCTTGGTACTATAACTGACACTATAACTCACACAGCGTAGTGTTTGTCGTCTCTATTAGTCCTTGTCCTTTCGCGCTGTACGCCGTTTTTTATCACACTTTTACGGTTGTAAATGTGTGGGTTATTGGCCCATTTGCACCCTTAAGGGTGTAAAATCGGTCTACAATGTGCTTCTGTGGGACGAATGTCCTCGGTCATTCCTTCGGTCGAGCTTATTTCCCACTGTTACTGCGTATCACCATTAATATTATTCCACATAAGATTCCCTGGGAACATTATGTCCCCAGGGAACATGTTTGTTATGTAACATGTTTGCAAAAAAGTTTCACTTACTTAGGGACCTTATAGAGCTTGATTAAAGCAGTACTGACAAGAAAGTTTTGTTTCCCGCTCTTCCCGTCGCTTGGCAAAGAAAATCGCTTATCGCAAAATTTGCTGCTCTTGTCCCGTCGAGTGCTCAATGGACTCAACTTTTGGCAGCAAAGCCAGTGTGACAGAAACACCTACAGTGTGTGTGTGCGTGTGTGTTTGTGTGTGTTGTGTGTGTTTGTGTGTGCGTGTTTGCGTGTGTGTGCGTGTGCGTGCGTGCGTGTGCGTGCGTGCGTGCGTGCGTGCGTGTGTGTGTGTGTGTGACGAGACCGCAGGTTTCGATGACGTGCTACTTCGCCTTTTATTCACGGCCGTTTTGAACTGGTTGCATAGAAAGATAACGTAATTAATTATCTGTTGCACCCTCGGGGAATAGAGGCTCCATGTAATGTATTACTGAATCGACGCTTATCCAACAAGGCAATAAAAACTGGACAAATATTTCCCGCCAGTTTATGCACACCTTCAAGAGTACTGGCCTCGTGGTCTTTCAGCTCCTTCGCTAATTCGACAGAGTGCAGTGAACGATCACTGTCGCGCACCTGTTATACCGGCATTCGAGTAATCTCTTGCGCAGCAGCATATCTACTAAAAGCGCAGCCTGCAGCTGTCCGTTGTTGGGAAAGGCGAAACCTGCAGGAGACCGGCTATGACCTTCCACACTCCCGTCTCGAGCGCCCGAGCAGTGTGCACTGCTGTGCAAAGAGAGACGTTTACTGTGTAGCTGCTGCAATTGAAAGACAAAGGCCCGTGCACAGGCGCAGCCACGTGGTCTCGACTACGGCACCTTGAACCCAGCAGCTGCTCTCATACTACGCTATCTATCTATCTTTCTCTTCTTTTCTATTTGCTCCCGCTGCGCACTGCTTGAACTCCCATTGCCCTGTCTAGCGAATTCTGGGCAGTGGAGTGGAAGCTAACGGTCTCTTCAGCCGACCAAGATCGAGAACCCCTTCTTTGCCTCAGACACGATACACGTACACAACATCTAGAGCAACGGCTTTAAATATAGGCGCCTTGCACTTGCCAGAGGGTGCTACGATGCTCTCATTCATATCTACTACGTAGATATAGAAGTTTTCAGGAAGAGAGAAAATATTAAGGAGATATAGGCAAAACGCTAGACTGAAAAAAAGCATGTATCGATTAACTGATAAGCTCAAGCAGGCTAGGTGACTGTCACCAGTCCCGTTTCAAAGGGGGTGCCAATAAACCATCTTCGTCATCATTATTACACAATCGTCGCCAACACCGGCCGTAAGGGGTTCGAAGAAAATGAGACTACAATAAACGCGACAAGTGTTACGCAGTGAGCTTTGCCGATTTGAATGAAGCTCGGGAAGCTCTCACCTCCAATCTCCGAGCTCTAATCGCAAACGCGCCTAGTCATGCGGAGCATGCGCACTTTAGACATTTTCTGATTTCGGACACTCTTGCCTCGTATAATAAGCGATCAAAGGTGTCACGGAGAATGTTTATTGAATTTAGCTGACACTGCTCGCGAGGCAGTGTGTTCTGGCGCTGCTCTTATAACTGTATAGATAGCTTCGGCGCAAGCTAGGTACCTTATGCGTTATCACTCGCCGCGATCTCCGCGTTGCCGATCAGCAGTGCGGAAGGCTGGCATCGAAAGTGATTGAACATTTGAACATTGAACATGGTTAACACTATAACAACGCGGCGAACGCTAACGATGAAGGCTATCGACGCAACGCCTTCGCCGCGCCGTTATAGATTGAACCATGAACCAGTACCAAGTTGTTTCAATTTTCTCTATTCTTCAGCTTAACATTGAATATGTCGAGTACACCGGCATACTCGGCGTGTACTACTAATACTCCGTTAAGCGATTTAATGTAGCAAGACTGCATTGCTCTGTGGCTGGCCGGGACTTGGTGAAGTGGGGGCATCCTGTCTGCGCTTCGTCTAGTCGCCTTGTTTATCGCTTTCGGCAGCGCAGGTGATACGTGACCTGCTGCACGCCGCATTTAATTCTGAGTATATATGTTTAGCCTCACACACGTTAAGTGAAGACGCTCGAACTGGCAATTGGCGGCATGCCTTTACAAGGTTACATTCATCCATGCCTATAACTATAACAGCCTCTACCTTATTTCTCGGTACGTATACGTTGTATCAGCCTAAATTCAGACATGAACAAATCGAAAGCGACTCAGCCGCGTCATTAGGTTTCCATGTTCGTCTGCATTTGTAAGCGTGGCTACAATGCATGCTCCACAATGCGCATTTAGGTCCACACCATGCTTAAAGACCGGCTACGGAATGATTGCGCATAGCGAATTCACTTAATTGTGGTTCCAGGGAACTTGTGTTCCGGCTAGCTATTTTTTTTCTTCGCGTTTTAATTAACTTACACTCATGGTACAAGGCCCCGTGGTCTCGTGAGCCAGACACTTATTATATACGATTCGTGAAACTGCGTGCACTTGCGACACTGAATACGCGTGACACTCGATAGTGCTGTGTCATGCAATTTGGTAAGGCCGTTTGCATCTGTATGCCTGTATTCATATTCGCACCTGTGAACATGCAGATCTTTGGCCATACCAGGACTTCGTGATGCTTTTCAGCTTTCTCTGTAACGCTCCCTGATCACATCGATATCTAACCTGTAGGTTATTTTTGTTCCTATATATTTTACGTGGCCCCTTCAGACATGGCGTCCACATTCATGGACGCGACCTATTTTTGCAACTTCTGTGCACTGGGAGCAAAGAATAGAGCACAAACATTAAGCTTAGGGTAAATTGAACATTATGCTAACCTATGTTACTTCCATTTTACTTCTTAGTGCTATGTATCGTTATAGGGTACCGCTTTGGTGAAGGCACTACCGCGTTCTACGTGTCGGTTGACGTGGGGCGCGTCAGTAGCAACCTCGAAATATATATATTTTTTCTCTGTTGAAATGCTCGTGGCCAATAAATAACTTGTGCATATAATTCGATCGAGTGATTCAATCTTTTTTATGAAGACACGTAGCATGACTGACTTTACAGTGTTCAAATATTTAGTTACTCTGTAATTATGATGACTCATCATCAAATGCAGAAAGAATAATTCTCCCCACCTTGATTTGCTTTCAGTGGAGTCTCAAGCATCCTGTCATAAAATTATGTATGTTTCACACATGTATCGACAGTCGATCATAATTCGTGTCTGCAGGGGGTAGTAATTAATTACCCTCATTACTCCGCGAAAAGTAGCACCCGTCACGAGTGTGAGGCGACATAGTCTCCCTTGTTTACTGTCACTTCGATTAAAGACAGAAATAAATAAAGAAAATAAGAAACTCTTCGCCCAGTGTAGGTCGCTAATCCGTACGTGCTCATTGCACTCGAGACGCGTCGCGCAACGGAAGGATTAGCGGCGTGCCAACCCTCCTCGAAGAACGAAAGGACACAGCATACGAAGGAAGGAGCATGTACGGGCTGGACAAAGCTACGCGAAATAGCCCAAGGCGGTGTAGCCTTTTTCGCACGAGCTCTCCTGGAGGTTATCCCTGTTGAGTGGTTAATGTACTAGCCATCCCGTCACAGTAACTTTTACATATAGATCGCACTTTCGCATTTAAAGGTAACAGGCGAGCTCTTGCTTCGGTCATGTGACATATGCATCAAGCATGTTATATTTGAATGTAAGTATTCGCACCTTTATAAAAGCTACTGTAGAAGCGTGTAGCTTTAACGGCGCGGTATGATTTTTTTTTTAGAAAAAGCAAGAACAGAAATGTAACTGCTAGGGCCCTCCTCTACATAGGATAGTATCGTCCACTTTTATAGGAAGCAGATAATTATTTCACCATTAATTTCAGCTGAGTCACGGCACAAATGCATCTACATAACTTTTTATGCGAGGCATATCTCCTATAGGTGACCATAGCACATACGTTAGCATATTTTTTTTTTCAACATAGAAAGTTGAAGTAATGCTGCAGTCGTGAACTGCAGGAGGAATTTTCAATCTAACCAGTCAGCTTATCAGCTACGACACGTACTTGGCCCGAATGAATTACGCTGCATGTTGCGTCTCGCGCAACGAAGACAACTTGAACCTTTAATAATGACACTTAATTGAGATACTTTACTATGGAGACAATGAGATACTTTAGTTTGTTGCGTGTTGTGGTCTGTTCTTGCGTATGTTGTCTATCCGTGACGTGCACTGGGGACGTAATTCCATTTTTTCATCGTATCGAATATGGAGTAGCATGCTGTGCGGTGCAGTGGGACAGGATATATACGAACAGGACAGATGCTCTGTCCTGTTCCAGCTACAGGAGAGAACTTCTGTCCTGTTCGTTTATTCCCCTACCGTCGTTAGCACTGTCCGCCGTGTTTCAGTTATGTTAACTCCATGTTAGGTGTTCCCTTCGAGGGCGGGACATAGTTTAGATATTCCTGGGTCCCGACAAAGGTCGCCCTCAGAAAACCAACCCTCACAAACATTTTATTAGATAGTCTATAGAACGTCTGTTGACCTTTCAATAGACTGTATGTTTAAATTATATTTCAATAGAAAGGCTACATTTCAATTTAGACTTTCTATGTACAATCGATTTGAACTAGTCTATAGACAGTTTATAGACTTATTATGGTTTCACTCTTGTAAGATACTGTCTGTAAAATGTTCATAGACAATTTATCGACTTATAATTCCGCATTTGCCTTATACATTTGCCTATACATAACGCTTGCCCATACATTTGTAGTTTGCACTTATTTTGTATATTATTGCATGGTTTCCTTCAATTGCTTGTGTTCTTTGGCTGAACACACATGTGCAGATTTTCCCGAGTGTCTTATCTCTCCCGCTGCACCGTCTCAAGCACGCGTGCATGTGTGTCTTTTATTTTCTTACGTCATTTCTCTCTATATTGTATTTTTCTCTATAATGTGAAAAAGTCTACGAGGAACGTTTCCAACATTTACAATAATCAAATCAACCTCAATTGAATTGGCGTAGCATAGTCGTCCGACACTTCCAGCAATGCCAGAGATGCAGCAACCGCCCCAACTCTTCGGCTCGGTCATCTATCCATCTTTTGTATGCTTTTTTTCTCTCTCTCTCTCTCTCTCTCGCCCTGTGAGATTCATGTTCATGAAGAAGAGAACATCTCTGGACGAACTGCCCGAATCCCAGGAATGGCTCGAGTGTCCAGGCCGGTTCCCTCATATCCTGCTTTATTTTTATCTTGTTTCTTCTGCGTTTAGCGTGCGAATCATGCCGTCAGCTGCCAAAGTGGAGGGGGGCGAACTAGCTCAAGGTCAGCATAATTGCCTTTTTTTCTGCAGAACCGGGACAGGATAAACATCGCCGCTGCCGCGTTGCTGCAGCTTTTGGCAGCGTCCCTTCTGTCGCGACGCGTGTGCCATTATCCTACACAGGGACCCTGTTCGTCGTTTCTATTTCGCTTTTATTACCTCTTCTTTTTTCTTTCTTTGCATTTGACCTCACCTGGCTCCCACCGCCGTTTCGACGTTGTTGAGCGCTTGTACAGCCACGCGTATACTGAGAGCGCGAGAAAAAAAAAATGATCTGCCTGTGTATCCTACTATATGTGGAGACTGCGGCGCGACCTTCTCACTGTTCCAATTACTGGCGACAGGCATGCAGCAGTTCGGTACGCGTGCGCGGCTTCTATGCGTTATGCCGTTAGCCCTTAACTCTGCCTACTTCCTTAATGCCAATAGTTTCTTTGCGCACGGTGAAATTTATTTCAAAGCCACGAAGCTCGTGGGAAGTAAAAAAGAGAATGATAAGACGAAATGCTTACTCACTAAAAGCAGCGGCCCCACAGAGATATTGAATCTATTTCATAGACGAACAAATTGATTATTTATCATAATTACCTATGGGTTTATCTATAATGACGCTTAGGCGGTGTTTTGAGACTTACAGAGGCATGGTTGATGGTACGTTCACCGGATGCCGTTCACGCTGTGTCTTGATCGGATATTCCGGCCGACTCGTGCACATTTAAAAATGGCCAACCAAGTAAACTGAAAATGTACGTATACACAAATATATTTAATTGGCTTTTCTTTCTAAATTTACATTGAGGTGCTACAGCAACTCCTATTCATTTATTTTATTATTGGCCTTATGCCCGTTATACCATCCCGTGGTGCGGGCTTCCCCATTTTTATTTTTTTAATTTATTTTCTACTCGGGGAGACAAAAAAGCAAGAAGCAAGAAGAAATATATGTTCAAGACAAAGGCGACAAACACGGCCCATAGCTCCTAACTTGTGCTTAACTTTATTCCGTTTCCTGAGTGTTCCAGATGACACAAATAATGACCAAGACTGTTCTACACAAAATTATTCGTAGCAAGCTCCGCCTGCATATAGTCACTCTTACGAACACCAATCGATGATCAACAACGCCGAGATGTGTCTTGTGAAACTCAAGTCTTCGTTCGTTCGTTGGTTCATTGCTAAATGCAAGGCTTGCAAGGAGAGGCAGCATAAATCGTCGCTACAGCACGAGAACTTCATCATAGTCGTCATCGTAATCATCGTCAGTGAGCGTAAAACTGCCGGAGAAAGCCACGAAAAGCTCTCTAAACCTGTTCTCCACCAAACAGGCTCGCATAAACCCGAATTTTCCGATATCATCATGCGCACGATTCTATGTCCTCCACATCTGCGTCCCCCTCCCACTTTCCTGTCCCATTCAATTTATTTCATAAGCAATATAGTACCTGTTTTGTCAGTAATAAGCAGCGGTCGAACAAGGGAGATCTGAAGCCAACACTTCGACAAAGTGACTTCTCTTCGTCAGGCCCTGACGAAGGTTGAGTCCCTCTGTCGAACCGTTAGCTTCAGACGTCACTTGTTAGACCGCTGTTGAATATACTTCAAGCCTCCCTCTTCCTCTGAACCATAAGTGCTAGCTGTTTGGATTTCTATTTAGTACGTGTCACGTGTCTTCCCTAACAGCAATTCTCGCTCCCAATTCGGGCTAGAATATCGTCTGCTGGCACGATAACAGTTTCGCGGTAAACAAAAGAAGCCGCAGAGTAGTGAGAAACAAAGCCCTGCTCAATCCTCGCGGAAACAATGGCAAAACGCATTCTCAATGCCTCGAGCTCGAGATGCTCCCCTTGATCGAAAAAAAAAAAAAAAAAAAAACATGCTCAAGTTTTCACTCCACTCTATCTTATACTTCGTTCGCTATACAGGTGATTGTTCGGCAGGCTGCCGGAATCGCTGTTGAATTCAGCAATATCATTTTGCGGCTGGACAAAGGGTTGAAAGCACAGGGCGACGCCACGCGCTTATCAGCGATGCAGGCGACGACAGTCAGCCTTTGTCAAAGAACCGACCGTTCGTTTGATCTTATAAAGCAAACCGCAGCGTGTTTATTCTGGCGGAATGCCCGATGCTTGCGCTGTTCCGTTAGCTGGAGGGATGACGTAGCATGCATGGCCGCATACCGCTTTCCGAATGTCGGAGTAGATACGGTACGTGGGTGTGCCCGGGAGGGTCTGTACCGGTCGGTGCAGTACAGAGGGTAGGTCAGGTTATCACAGGGGAGGTGAATAGCGCACCACTCTGTATGTTGGTGCTGAATTTATAAGAGCGGACAAACATTATGCGACACGTCAGTTTGTATTTGATATCCACGTGGAGCAGCCGTGTTGCGGAGATGGCGGCGTCGCAGCCCAGGATAGTCGAGTCAGATGTATGGGCAGCAGATATCGCGATGGTGCAGCGAATGTGCGTGTCGCCTCGGGCTCGGAGCAATCGTAGTCTTTTCATTTAATTAAATGTGTTCTGAATCATCAGTATCGTCATCATCATCAAGAACAACAACATCTGTTTATGCCACGTTTTAATACAGCGATTCTTTAAACGCAGCATGCAACATGGCTATATGTGTACTACATCAACCGCACAAAAAAAAATAAAAAATAAAAGTGTCGAAAATCAATTGTGGAGTTTAACGTATACTTAAGCTGCGCAATATGGGCTATGAAAGACACCGTAGTGGATGTATCCGCATTAATTTTGCCCTATCCTGGTTTCTTAACGTGCGACCAAATAACTGCATACACGAGCGTTCTTGTTGCATTTTACCTGCATCAAAAATGCGGCCGCAGTAACCGGGAGTCGAACTTGCGACCATCGTGCTCAGCAGTAGATCGCCATAGCCACGGAGCCGTGAGTTTAATTGTGAGTCTTAATGTTAGTTCATTCTTCTTCTTTCTTCTCTCTCTATCTTTTTTTTTTCGACTAATACAAGGAAACTGCGCCTCGAAATCGTGAGGGCCTGACACGTGCATGAACGAGCGATGCGAGAACTCGCCACAGCGAGCGCGCTAGGTGCTGTGAGCAGTACGACAACTATGCACGCGGTCGTAAGGAAGCCGCGTATCTGCAGTGGTTGTTCCGGCCTCTCGTATCTCGCCGACAGCCGGTGGAAATGATCTGCCTGCTGCTGCCAGTGTCGGTGACAACCGGTGGTGGGCCGCGGATACCACAGTGTGTTTCTTTTTCATTTTTATTCTTTTTTGCCCGGTCGGCTCTAGCGACGATTAGATTTTATGGGGCCCCCTCCTTATACGACCTCTCCACGACGGCAGTTAAGGAGGCTGAACGGTAGGATTCGTACGGCGCATACCTTGGACTAGTGCCAACCCTTCAACGGTCAATGACGCAGCGCTCTTCTTAGGATGGGAGAGTGAGCTCATCCGGGCTCTCTGTATGCAGCTGCGATCGTGTATTGACATGTTCACAGACTGACCGTGCATGTTAGTATGGACTCGCACCAACCAGTTTTTCGGTTTCCTGTCCAGTGTGTTATCGCTGGACACCCTTGCAATATCTGTAGTGACATGCTTGCATTCTGTGCTTCTTACGAGGTTATATTCTGCTTCGTTTTCTCGTGTACTGACTGTACAGATGTGCTAGCTGGTAAGTATAGCACTGTGATACTGTGATACTCAAGAAGACTATATTTCTACGAGGAGTATCAAACTATGAACCACGAAATGTCACACAGTATAAAGATGATGTTATACTGCAGCGTTCACATAATGAGATCTTCAATCGAATGGAACAGCAGCGAGCTGTGAGGTGGCTCAGTTTTCATTCCGTCGGGTGATAAGCAAAATGACTCTCATTTTGAGAAAGCGTACGTGTACGACTGAAACTTAATCACCGGTCTCTGGTTCGGAGTGCAGCATGGCTGAATCGTCCTCTAGACAGCGCCACGATCTACCCTCTCCGCCTTTCTCATATCACTCGGCGCAATTTTCAAGCGCGCGGCATGGAACCGCTCAATGCCGTGCCCATCGGCGATAAGATAACTGCCTTCGTCTGCCGCCGCCGCCGACGTCACAGTCGCGTATGCCAGCCATTTCGTTTGATAAGTGGCACTTTCATTAGGTGGCAGGCAGTCTGGCCACTACACATTGTACGACCGCGGATGCTACACTTGTAGAAGTTTCGCAACGTTGTTCAATTTATCTCGAGAGTGGACGCTATTGCGGACGCCGTCGAATACAGCCTGCATTTTCAAATTCGCCGCCCTGTCATCGTTGATTGGTTTACAAAGTATAGCCAGTATAGCTACTCCCCCTCGGAGTGGCTCAAAACGCCAATGATGGCTGAATTTGAGCGCGTTCAGAATAGCGTCAACAGTTCAGGACAGGTTCCAGAAGGGATTGTTCTGCGTATATGCTCCACTCAGCCATGAACAGCCATGAATAGCCATGAACTTCAGTATAACCTCCAAATGGATATGTTACAATAAAGCAAATTGGCAGTAACAACGTGTCATCATTGAATGGTCTGCGGCCGCTAAAGTAGCATCAAATCACGTTTCAGGCTCCATGTCGGGTAGCTCCACTGCCCTTGGCAGGAACCCTCCGTGCCGGGCCTTGTGGTGAAGCATCGACAAAAAAAAAAAAAAAAAGAACATCTACTGGAGAAGCCAAAGGGGGTAATAAAAAATGTACAGATATAAAGAAGAAACGTGTCTCCGTTGCTAGGTGACACCTAATGGGCAGAGCATACGCAGAGCGAGCGCTACTGGAACGCATACTGTAACGAGCCTTTCCCCACAGTTCGTGGGGAAAGACACGATGGGGCGAAATGCAAAAACGCCCGTGTGCTTGCGTTTTAGTGCACGTTAAAGAACCCCTGGTGGTCAAAATTAATGCGGAGCCCTCCACTACAGCGTGCCTCATAATCATAACTGGTTTTGGGACGTAATTAAAACCCCCCCAAAAAAGAAGCTCAGAGCAGTGCGCACACAGAGCATCCAATCAGAAACGCTGTGCGCGATGCTCGAGCTAGCAGTGGAATGCAGACGTCTCCATGGCTCCGCCATCGAGAAGATTGAGCTTAGCGATGACAGTGCGTCGATTTCGCTTCGTCGCTTTTACTGCGAAACGCATATCGGACCTTTGGAGGCCCTCTATAAACCTCCACGCGCAACCGCGCATGCGCAGGCGATTGCAGACAGCACGACAACGGCGGCAGTGCCGGTGACGTTTTGCGCCTCGAGCGTCCGAATAATTGTTATCGCAACAAAAAAGAAGCAACGCACGCGGACCGTTATTTCGCGAGGACTAATTGGGGGGGGGGGGGGGGTCACTTCACGAACATTATCACGTTTTGCACACATTTGTGACCATGCATGCGCTAATTCCACGGCTGCCAGAGTACTGTTAGGAGCAAGGCAAGGTACTTGGTTGTATGCACGGTTTGAATATTTTCACAAATTTTACGAATTTAAAAACGCCGCAGCGCAACTTAGGAAAGCAGAAAAAAAGATTGATTTGCGGTTACCTGCTGACCCTGCCACGGGCGTGACCTATAGCTGTTTGTTTGTTTTGGTGTATTATTTTGTTGATTTGTTCGTGAGATCGCGCTGCAAACGGGAGCAATTTGCAGGAGAGTAAGCACAAGATACCGTTAGCTTAAACAAAAACGCATGGTCTTGAACTAATCAGTCGCAATGAACGCATTTATTGAATGCACACGATTGTCTATATCAGCAGCCGCACGGTGTTGTGGGCGGAACATCGTGCTGAATTCTTAGCCCGCCACAGGCAGGGTGTATGGAAAGGAGCATAATGCAAAAAGGTAAGGCGTGCAGACACGGTTTCTCGCGTTTTTTTTTTTTTTTTTTCAGTTCAGGTTAGACCAAAGTTAGCGTTAAGGAAAAGCTCACGAAACTGCCGTGAAGAGGGCGCTGCGCAAACTTAACTTCCCGAATAATTAATTTTAGAAACTCGGTTAGCCGCAGCCGTTCTTTTTTTAAGGTTTCTTTCGTTTGTATTCATCGGGCACAGCGCTCAACGCTTAGTTAGCGACACGGATGCGAGTGTGCAGGTGTGACGCGATACGACGCCCCAGACCATACCACATGCACGGGCAGGCTCAACTCGGGAGAATCGCATTAAAAATTGTCGTTATATATAGCGAGGATATACCCAACCGCAGTCGACAAAGCGCGCTATATATACAGGAACGTAAACAGGGCGGAGAACGCGAGCTTAGCGTCGGGAGCGACTTTTTAACGAAATTATCAGGAACATAAAGAAGAAGTAAAACGCGAAAAGAAGGACTAGAACTATAGAAGAAGAAAGAAGCGCTAAGACCGAGCTTCTTATCTTGGCTGCACCTCCGCGACTCACGCTACACATGCGCCCCACATATGGCGACTCCGCGTCGTTAAACGTTGGAAAGTGTCCCCCCGCCATCGTACTTATATCCTATAGATCGCATTTCCTCGCCGACATCGAAGAAGGACGGTGAGATGAAAGTATATACAACGAAAGGGGGATATAGAAAAAAAAACAACAACAACGAAAAAGACGTCTGTCCTTTGTTGCTTAACGCGCGGAGCGGCATCGTGCGACAATCGAGAACATTTTATTTTCGGGGGGCGAATCGAAAAAAGCGTGGGAAGAAGCCGGATTGTCCAAATCGGTCGTCAAAGAAATGGGAGGGAAGGGGGGTGACTGGAAACTCGATAATACAATGGGCGTGTCCCCTGGTGTACGTGGTCGTGTACTATTCTCGATCTGTATAGGGGTGTCGTCCAAGCGCGGTTTTAATCTCTCAATGTGCGGACCGTTCTCCTTCTTATCCGTTTTCTTCTTTTTTCTGACCGTCTTCTCTTGCGACCAAACTCACTCATGACTGGGCGCTGCAGCGGCCGGTCGACATTGCGGTACTCGAGAACGAAACCACTCGGTACTGGTGGTGCTAGTACTAGCCGTAGTATAGCAGCAGCAGCAGCAGCAGCAGCAGCAGTAGTAGTAGTAGTAGTAGTAGTCGTAGTAGTAGAAGTAGTAGTAGTAGTAGTAGTAGTAGTAGTAGTAGTAGTAGTAGTAGTAGTAGTAGTAGTAGTAGTAGCAGCAGCAGCAGTAGTAGTAGTAGTAGTATTAGCTAGTAGTATTAGTAGTATTAGTAGTAGTTGTAGTAGTAGTAGTAATAGTAGTGATGGTAGCAGTAGCAGCAGTGGTATTAGTAGTAGTAGCAGCAGCAGCAGCAGAAGTAGTAGTAGAAGTAGTAGTGTAGTAGTAGTAGTAGTAGTAGTGGTAGTAGTAGCAGTAGTAGTAGTAGTAGTAGCAGTAGTAGTAGTAGTAGTAGTAGTAGTAGTAGTAGCAGCAGCAGTATTAGTATTAGTAGTAGTAGTTGTAGAAGTAGTAGTAGTAATAGTAGTGATGGTAGCAGTAGTAGCAGTGGTATTAGTAGTAGTAGCAGCAGCAGCAGCAGAAGTAGTAGTAGAAGTAGTGTAGTAGTAGTAGTAGTAGTAGTAGTAGTAGTAGTAGTAGTAGTAGTAGTAGTAGTAGTAGCAGCAGTAGTAGTAGTAGTAGTAGTAGTAGTACCAGTGGGAGTAGTAGTAGTAGTCGTGATCCCGCAGTGTTTCTGCCCGTCTTTAACAGCTCATACGCCCTATATTTTCCGTACTACATACTTCTCACGGCAACTCAGGCCGTGTGCGAGCAATCCGGCGTACACCCCGGACTCGCTCGCTCGTGGGTTGCTGCCGCAAAAGGCCGCGGCCCAGCAACAGCGGCAGCTGCAGCCGTGTCGGGTAACGAGCCTTTGTCCGGGCGCGGACCTTCGGTCGGCGACACGGCCGAAGAAGAGGCGGCCACTTCCGCAAGAGAGAGAGAAAGCTGCCGCCGCGTGCAGCGAAAAAGGTTCTTGCGTCGCACGCGCTGGCAGGCATCGAGATCGGCTCTGCCCCCGGCGGCACAGCCGGTCGTTGCCAGCGACCGGGAGCGGCGGTTCGGCGACCCCCTCGCGATGCGTTCCGTCGACGCCGCACCTTGCCCTGGCCGGAACGGCCGGGACCATGCATCCAACCCGTCGACGTCGTCGGTCGCGACCGCGCGCGGCCAACGGCGTTTCTTTTTTTTACAGCGAGCGATCACGTAGTGTTATGGTGCATGTATACCCTGTAGCCCACGGATGGTCCCGGCGGCTGTCGATCGGCCTCCTCACCGCGAGCTTCGACGGCAGGATCGTCGACCGCTGGTTTGCCTGCAGTTCGCAAAGCGAGCATCGACTTTAGGAAATGGCAGGCGGAATAAACGGAAAAAGGAGTGAAAAGAGTGAACGCGGTAAACAAATTTGCACACTTAAGGGTGCAGGGCCGCGATTTTGTAGCAATTCCTTTCCCGATGCTATTTCGTATGGCGCTTCGTCAGTTGTCATAGCGACTCTCCGCCCGGCGTTATCAATAGGATCAGCCGCGGCCGCGAACGGTGGATGATAAGAGTGGCATAGAATCGAGCGGAAGGCATCGTGGTCTTAGTCTTCGTCTTTTCCTGTACTTATCGCGTTGTGCGCTTACAATTCACCGTAACACTGATTGGTTACACGTCTAACCTCCTCGCCATTAAGGGGTAAGATCAAACCGTTGATGGGAAGACATGAAGTTTTCATTTTTGACGCCTTTTTGTGACACGTAAGCATGATATCGTGCGACGGACGACCCGAATACAGTTTTAAACTACGCGACTTCTCTCATTGCACGTGTTGTAGGAGCTAGCTGTCGTGCACAATAATTTTTTTCCCCTTTTTTTAACAGCCTGAATGGTAAGGGCGTTAGGCCGTGAGAAGAACCATCACCCTTAAGGGTCCCTAACATGCTTTACTGTGATTGCATTGCCAAAACCAAGAACGCGGCCAGCAAGGCCAGCAGTCAGGACACCGGTAATGGTAGTTAAAGATGGTAGTGACCCGCCGCGGTGGCTTAGCGGCTAATGTGTTGCGCTGCTAAGCACGAGGTCGCGGGATCAAATCCCGGCCGCGGCGGCCGCATTTCGATGAGGGCGGAATGAAAGAACGCCCGTGTCCCGTGCATTGGGGGCACGTTAAAGATCCCCTTGTGGTCAACATAAATGTGGAGTCCCTCACTACGGAGTGCCTCATAATCAGATGTGGCTTTGGCGCTTTAATTAAAGATGGTATAGTGCTGTCCGGCGTCTGAGCTACTCGGCAAGACAGCGGCACCCAGCCATGGTCAGAAAAGCCCCGGACGGGCTCGCAAAACAAAAAAAGAAAAAAGAAAAACTCTGCTTTACGAAACAGGAACGTAGACGGAGCTGAGCACCACAGCGTGGTGCTCCGCTGCGTTTTCATGAATGCGACAGTACCGTGCGACAGTACCGACAGTACCGTTCTTAGTGCATTACGGAAATTAATATGCGACAGCGTTTGCATGTCGCGTATTCCTCTTTCGTCCGAACCAACCTCGAACCTGTTTCCTGCGATTTGCCTTCCGCTGGTGAGTGGAGGAGGACAGCCGTATCTCACTCCCTGAATTCGCGACACACCATGTAGCCTTTGCATGCACCACGTGAGACGACTCACCTCGACGGGTCTCGAACTGCACTTTCCTGTCGCATCAATGCGATTCGCCTTCCTAGCGCAGTACCGCCGTTTCCATGAATGCGGTGCGCTGTAAATGACACGCGGATATGCGCCTCTTGTCGCATATCGTGCAAACGCTGCTGCTGCGTTTTTTTTTTTTCTCGCGCTTTCGGTTTTAGCAAAGAACGAGAGGAAGCGGGGAAACCTATATACGGAGTGAGAGAAGTGGTCGGAATCCTTGATTGAGGCGCGGAACTACAAGACTGTATTATTATTATTATTATTATTATTATTATTATTATTATTATTATTATTATTATTATTATTATTATTATTATTATTAGAGCACAGCTGTACACGAAGACGTCCCCGCTCGGCGCCAATTCCAGGTTAGAATTCCGAATATTCGTGGGACGAGTTGTTGCTACGGCAGGTCGTAAAGCTGGAACAAGGTAATGTACCTAGCGAACGACACGAGAGGTGGCGCTCTCCGGAGAACAACCTGCTCTCGGATGCGCAAACTATATGAAGCCTGACCAGGCTTTCTTGTGCACAGGCAAACTTCCCGCCGTGCATTCCAGGTAGGTCATTGCCACGTTGTTGAACTGTAAAGTAACCTAATTAAAGAATCAAGAAACTCCCAACCAAAAATTCATTTTAGGACCCGTCGTTGCGGAGCCCGACCGGCTGCCTTCTTCAGGGCTGAGATCGCGCGAGGCGTAGCAGTACTTATATGGGTTTTGTTTTTGTTTCCTTTCTTATTATCTTTCTTTCTTTCTTTAAATGCGTGAGCATTTCTATTCCTACCCAACGAGGAAACCCGTCCGTCCATCGCTTTCAAGATGGGGCCCGCAGTAGCGAGCGAATTGACTTTCATGCTGCCTCTCGATTCAACGCAAACTAAGCGGCGAGAACACAGCGCACACGAAGCTCTGCCCCCATCGCAGGTCGCTTTCAAGATAGGGCGCGCGCGGCCGCGCCAAAGGCAGCCACCGCCGGAGTACTCTTGATCGCGGCTAATAATGGTTCGCATCGAGAGGAGGCAGCGTCATCGACTGCGTCCTACGTACGAGGTCTATACAAAACGCGGCGCTGTTCAATTACACACGTACTACAGCACGCATCGTCCCAGTGCTCATCAAGCTTCCACGAAGCAGCGGCATCATCCAAACGCATCATCACATGATGGTGCGTTTCTCTTAGACTTTTACAGACTGGCACATATCCGTGTCTGGTCGTTCTACACGAAGTTTACCCCGACCTATACATCGCGACGACGCCTGCCCGTCCTGCGGGCATACCTCCACTCTAGCACACATGCTCTGGGAGTGCGGGTTTAGATACCCCAAGTTCAGCAAGGAGGAGTGGGACTCCCTTCTGCGTAGCCCCGCTCTAGACAAGCAAATCTTGGCTGTCCGGCGTGCCCGTGACCGGGCCGGTGGGCTAGACCTTCCGGTCCCGACGTTGGACTAGCCGGGTGCGCGACGAGTTCGCGTCCTCGCTGGACCTCCGATAAAGTTCTCTCACTCACTCACTCACTCACTCACTCACCATCATATGATATGAGTGAACATTGCTACTACTCGCGTCTTCTTCGTCGTCTCACGCTGGTCTGAGTAAATATTTCGGTATTGCAACCGCACTTCTCCGTTTCACGATTCTTTCGCGGTGTTTCTCGCAATTATACCAAACACAGCAGCATAAGACGACGAAACAGCTAGTGATTAGTAGCAAGTGCTTACAAATATTTAGATAACTCCCACAGGAGATTCGGTGTTCAACTTTTTCATCGTTTTTTTTTTAGTTCACTGCTGTGTTCTTTGTCAACTTCGTCACAATGAGAACGACACTCAAGAAGCCCGCCGTCCGCGTCGCTGTCTAACTATTTAGCCGTCCACACCGAGTTCTCGAACACAAAGCTCTCCTGACGGCATCCTCCTTCCCTTTGAGTCCCATCTGGGCGTTGGCATTCGGGGAATAGGCCTGCATGCGGACGGTTGCCCCGAACCTTACAAGGTTTTCTTTAGATTGTGGTGAGCTTTTAGTGATGACGCCCGCATCAAGATCGGTCCGCGCCACCACTCCCCCACACACTCCGCGCGCTAGGCAGTACCGCTTGCCTATCATCACGCCGTGAAGACCTATTTCCCACGAACCTTCCGTCATATGTATATATTTCTGCATGACTATGCTGGCAATATTGTCGCTTGACGGTCCCTCCTATCGGTCTTTTTTCCTTCCTCCATGACATCGCGTCCCTCCCATTTTGCTCCCAATGCAGCGCTATGTAGGCTATATGTTCTGGCGCGGCCGTCGACTGTGGAAAGCCTCAGCGCAAGCTGCCTGTGCCGGACACTCAAATACAAGACTCGCCTCGCAAGAGCCGCCTGCTATAGGATTATAGCGAACGATAAGAAATGCCCGTTCGCTCACGTGCGCAGGCAGAGCTAGAACCACCGTCGTATCAGACCAAGAAGCGCCCTCGCGCTCTTCGAAAAAAGAGCATTCGCTTGGCGGACAACGGTGCTGGTCGGGCGCCGGGTTCCTTATTCTATACAGCCTTTGTCTACAAATAAACAGGCGCCGATCGGGAGACACGAAAACCGGCCGTCCCCTTCTCTTCTAATCGCTCTCAAGATGGGGCACTTCCGACCCCAATACGTCCGAAGGGTGCTGCCCAGATGCGGTGGCAGTTCTACAAGGGTGGGCTTTAAATACAACGTCCGCCGAGCTCTCGCTCCTTCGGCTGCGTATATAGAAGCGCCGAGGACGCGTCGATCCGCGCCGACAGAGACAGCAACGGCGCGCGTGAGCTGAAAACGCGAAACTGGAAGAAGAGTGCTAGCCGGCCGTGTAGAGTGAGTGGAAGGCTGCGTGGAGTGCCGTGTGTATGAGTGGTGGTGGGCTGCCGCTGTTGTACCGTTATCGCCGCGTTTTGATCTTCAAGAAACGTCGAGCTTCATCCAGCCGGCACCTTGAAAACGGTCTTGGTTTTGTCTCTCAGTCGGCTGCTTAATCGCCGATCAGCCTCCGGATTATAATTCACTGCAGCGACACGTATGCGCTCACTGCGCTGTCCCTCTATACCCCTCTTCGCCCCTCACTGCTGGACGGTTTATCAGCCTGCTCTTGCCGTGTGTCTTGTCGGTTCCTAGTGCCGGCTTCTTCATCGAAAGTCCCAATTTGTTTATATAGTTTTAAGAAGTATATTCACGAAAAACAGATAATCAGATTTCAGTGATTCCTATGGCTCTGAACTCGTTTAGTGCGACAGAATCCGGATATCGCAGCGGACACCGCCATCTTCTCAATAACGTTATATTTTATTTTGCGTTTTTTCGACGCAGATAACGTTGTCATCGTACGTTACCGTATTGACTACTGTGGCCTCCTTATAGTATACACGCACAGATGCAGCCATTCTCAGAGTCTGCGTGGTGCAGAAAGGCCCGCACAAATTGCCAAGCGCCGAAGCTGAGCGATATATATAGTGCGATGGTTAGCGCACCTTGCTTGAAACTGCATTGCCGCGCGGGGGCTGGGGTTGTGCACCCATTAGTGTTGACAGTGGACAAAGTATTGCTTTTCTTCACCACATGACGAGGGTGACGCTGGAAGATGAGGAAGTGGCCTGGTGACACGATGGCGACGGCGCAACTGAGAGGACGGATGGACCAAGCAAACCCAATTTTTAAGCTTGCAACTGCTGTGGCACTAAAAAAAAGAAGAAGAAGGAAATAACAGGAAAAAAAAAGCGGATAAGGCTTGATAATATCACCTGAGTAATGTATACCACACTATAACCTTTAACTGCTGTATAATCCAGAACAGCCGACGCAGTAACTCTATATTCTTGCATTTTACAAGCGGTAACTGTCGCGTGTGTCTGCACGTATGTAGCAGCCCTCTAATGCTGGCTTCTCGACAACTACAGACTCTGTGCGGCAACTACGGCTTCCGTAATTCCCTTCGTTTTATGGGATACACGTCGTATACTTGAAGTATATCGTGTTTTCCTATTATCGAGAGAATTACCAACGGTAACAGTAGTTGAAATTGTTATGAGCCGTTAACAAGTCGAACCTGCCGGAAGCCGGAAGGGCGAAGCTTACGCAAATTCCGTGCCCTATACCATTATTCTCATGCTGGCCGAACAGCCGTACTCGAAGCTGGCGCACGTACACGCTATACCACATTTCCTTCTGTATAGTGTCCCGAGAGCGAGACTCTAGGCTCTGACCGGTTCACCACCACCCTCTCAATCGCAAGCGATTTCTCAGTAAATGCGCATGCGAACGGTTTTTTTAAAAGCACGTTAGTCTTCTTATTTCTCTATATTTTCTTTTATCCCCCTGAAGTCCTCCTCCAGTGTAAGCATTCCGGATTTCCTCATCTGGCTGACCTCCGAACCTTACATCTCTATAAATCTCACTGCCTCGCCTAAAACCTATATTAACCGGACTCTTCGCAGTGCTCCACAAGCTATGCTAGGGACTTCACAAGGCGGGTATCATGCAAATGCAGCTCTGTTACAAACTGCCTGCTGCAGAGAGGTTGCAGTACACGAAAATCATTCTCTTTAATGATTCATTGCAGCCTCCCTTCTTTGTTGTTTTTAAGCTTTCTTTTAACATTCTCCCGAAAATGCACGCGTGTGGTGCTGTTAGCGTTATTTCTTTTTGTTCTCTTGCAATAAACTTTGCATGCATGCATGCATGCATGTATGTATGTATGTATGTATGTATGTATGTATGTATGTATGTATGTATGTATGTATGTATGTATGTATGTATGTATGTATGTATGTATGTATGTATGTATGTATGTAGTGTGTGTGTATGTATGTATGTATGTATGTATGTATGTATGTATGTATGTATGTATGTATGTATGTATGTATGTATGTATGTATGTATGTTCCGTCATGGCCAATGGAAACTCGAACAAGAAATTACAAAGTAGAACAGCTTTCGCAAGTAACATACTCGAGTGCACGATCTCGCACCGCTACTTAACCGGTCGGCAAAATCTTATAGGCCTCGCACTAAGCGTACAAGTCAAAATAACGCTAATATTACTCGCATTGGCGAAAGCAGAAAAAAAAAAAAAGAAGAGAACTGCATTCTCGTTCACTTAATCGTATTTCAATTGTCAATGACTGCGTGTGTACGTAATTTTCGCGTGCGTGAAGGTTGGGGGAATTGCCACTCCGCTCCGTCGACTCGAAAACACACACGAGGGCATTCGCCGTTCAATGGCCGCAGGCGGCAGCGAGCGGCTAGCGTTTCCGCGGTGCTGCCACCGCATAGGGGCCGCGCCGAAGCGTGCAGCGTCATAAAAAAGCCCCCCTCGGCGAAACCGGCCCAGAGGCCGACGACGCCGTCGACGCTCGATGTAACCGCAAGCGCGCTCTCGTGTGTGTGTACACGCACAACGTTGTGCCGTGGCGTAGTGTACTACTATACCTATACGCTCTCACCGAGACGCCGAAGCAAACGGCCGCAGCAAAGAAGAAACTCGAGAAACAAGGATAAAAAGTCAGCAGGCAGCAGCGTGCGACTCGCGAGCCCGGTCAACGGCGGCAAGCCATTGGGGGCATGCAGGGAGCATGGCATGACGCGAACGGGCGATTGGGCCACGCCACGCTATAGAGCCAGGTAGCTGCAGCTGCTCTATAGAGCTCGGTCGGTCGGTGGCCGAGCGTGTATACACCTAGCGATATAGGAGCAGCAGCCTTGGGGATGTATTGCGCACGCGCACGAGAACGGTTAACGGGGACGACGGACGGAAAGCTGTGCTACCGCGCGTAGCGATTTTACGACGACTGCAGCGTAAGAAACGATGAGGAGGTTCTATAATCTCTTCTGTCTGCGATTGCGGCTCGCTGCGCGTGGATTAAGAGACGTATACGACGCGAGATGTTTTTCTGGCCGTCCCGCCGCGATCGGTGACCGAAAGCGAGCCTGATTAGGTCCTGATTCACACACGTGTCCCCGTCCCGTCACCGTCACGCCACCGTCACGTCACCGGCGTCCATCATGAGATATCGTTACCTCACCGGTTTCTTGTAAAAAAAAAAAAACTATATGGGACGACGGCGATGTTAGGAGCACCGGCCGACGTCGCCGGCGTCCCGTTTTCGAGGTATAACCGGCGAGAAAACGCTGTCTCGTGACGTACCCCGGTGACGTACCACGGTGACCGGACGGGGCATATGAGGGGCTGCGTGAATCAGGGCCTTATATACGGCTGTTTTCTACGTGCAGCGCTGCTACCGACTGTGCGGAGCATCAGAGTAAGCGGGACACTTAGAAAAATGAATTTAGAATGATTTTACTTGTATATGGACTTCTAGACCTCTTTACCTCTGTATAGATTATAGTGCATTCTAGTAGACTCTAGTATAGACCGCTACAGCAAAGCTGTAGAAGGAAGTCCCACAACGGTTTAAGTGCGGCGGCTGCGGCAACGCGTGGCTGCGTGATCTGTATTGAGAATGCGATAGGCGCATAATACCAAGAGGTGCCGGCATGTTGGAGTCGTCGCTGCATAAGTATGCTAAGCTCGGTTATAGACTAAGCGTTTGAGAATATTCGGGTATAAGTGAAGTATATACCGGATCTACCGGATATAAGGAAGTATCGGATATAGCGAAGTATTTGTTGCAACGCTTTGAGTAGATTTCGGCCAATCACAAACAAGACGGCCCCAGAATTTGGAAAGGTGCAAGAACTTCCTTACACAGTTTCACTAAATTTCATATATGAGTTGCTTGAATTTACATACATATACACGAAGGTTTTCTGTTTCTTTTCTCGATATATATAAAGACTGTGTTACTGTATATAGGCAAAACTTGAAAACAAGGCTATTTACCTTCAAAAGTTTTTGGTCAATAGACGTATGAACGAGTAGTTTGCAGAAAGCCTGCCGATACCGGTTGATAGACCTCTGTGCCCTTTAAGCCCACAGTCTGGCTATGGAAAAGTTACAGACCTGAGCGAAAAACGTACATATACTTGTCAATTTTTCAGGTTATATCTCAGTTATCTTTTGAAAATGGTTTTTCAGGGTGTTATCTCGGAAACTGTATATATGTAGTTTTGACGTCGTCGTTACTCTTACTGAGTTAGTCTCTTAACCACCCCGGCACGGTTAAACACGCAGATTCCGAAAAACAACCAAGTGATATGTAATGTTCAGCGAATAGAGAAGGTTCCTTTCATAAATGAGCCCACAGCTAGCATGGCTCCAAACTGACTGGTCAGCCTAACAGAAACTTTCGAAATGGGGTTCTTATCTTTTCTCTCTTCGGTTAGCCGTGACCTAATTCAGCCACGCTAGACTATCACGATCTCGGAAATTCGCGATTACGGCGGCCTTTCTTCGCTATCTTTCAGAGTATACGTCTACATTCATGTGTGGTGCCTGCGTGTACTTACACGCACGTACGTGTGCGCGTGACCTCGTCTTAGCGTCGTTTACCCGATGTCCGTGCTTCTCGCTGAGCATGGACCGTGTATCTTCACTGCCGATCTGCCCGGGCAATAAGGTCTCAGGAAACGAGGAAAAAGATGCATCACGTATGCCGCTTAACAACCTCGGAGCCTTCCGCATGCGAAATATTTTTTGACGCGCTGCGCTTGTTTTTGCTCAAGAATATGTTGTAAAGATCGGCTGGATAAACAACTTACGCTCTGTCTCACCCAAATTCATGCAGTGCGGCGAAGGCTAGGGAGGTTGGCTAAGTCGGCTGCGTGTTCCAGAGAAGGAAGAAGGCCTTGCCCATTGTGCGTTACCAATCTTCACGCGCAGCTTCCTTTCAGTTGGTGTCACGTGTAGGGCGATTAGAGGCCGGTTGTGTAGGAGCCATTTTTTATGGTTCTCTTTTTTTTTTTTTTGTTGTTTTTTTGGGGGGGGGGGGGGTGTCTGAAGCGAACCCATTGATTTCTCCTTTCTGCACGTAATTGGTGATGTATATAGATTATAACCCTATACATGCGGACTGAAGAACTGTTTTAATGCTATTAGCATTCTTTGGGTACTTCGCCCAGTTTGCGGTACGTTTCCACGTATCTGTGTATCTATATATGTATGTATGTCCACGTCTAATCTCTTTCCAGTCAACTTGGGTCACTGGTGTCAAATGGGTAGAGTGATCTGGCTGCTGTGTTGAGGGAACCAGGTTCAAAACCCACCGTCGGACCAACTTGGGTACCTGGGTACGCGACACTCAGTATGTGGTGCTCTTCAATGAACCTCTTTGACGCAAACTTGGGTCACTAGCAAGTTCCTGAAGAATGCTACGAGCATTAAAAGGCGAGCGTCCACGTGGGTAGTATTCTCAGGCAATCCCCCAATGCGGATACGCGGGCACGACCACTGACAGGTCAACAAATAACAAATAATTTCCATCATACACTTCCACCCTCGCGTGACTGCACGGCATTCACCGCGAAGCCTCAGTGGAGCGACGTGCATCCCACCCACAAACTTGAGAACCGGGCGCAACGCGAGAATTAGGCTGATAGGAAGTGTGTCATTCATTCGGTCACATCTATACTTCCGACTGTTTGGCCAATCAGCGCGAAGCGAAAGTGATATCCTCGAAAGTGCTCGCGGTCTAGAGTACGGGCTTCTAAACAGTCTCTGCGCCGCGGCTGCGTGGCCGTATGCCGCGAATGCGTATGTGGACTGTTCTTGCAGTGACGCCGTATATTATTACGACAGTGGTTCCGGTTACGTAATCGCCGCCTCAGACATGCACAGCAGCTCACTCAATCGACCCCGTTGCCTCGCCTCCTTTTGTGTTTACCGCGCTCGTTGGCCTTTTTTTGTTTACGAGAGCACTCTCTCTGGGTGGCCAACGGAAACACGTTGCGCATTATACGCGTAGGACCCCCCCAACCCAGCCCCTCGGGCGCGTCGGTTCGACGACACGGCGTTGCGGGGTCGGGCAAGGCTCACACAAGCGCCTGACACAAGAGCGATGCGGGAGCGGCGCGCGCCCTGTAGCAGACACCGGAACCACTGCAGCGGCCGATCGCGGAACCGGAAGCCCGTTACGCTTAGACGCGTCACCCGCGGCAGCAACGCGAGGTCGCGCGCATCTCCCCCCGCCCTCCTTTCTTCACCACACACCGCCCCCCCTCCCCCCCCCCCCCCCTCCCGTACGCGTACACACACAAACAGGCAGCGGCACGCAGTAGTCGTCGCTCTCCTCCGGCCTACCGCATGCGCGTGCGCCTTCATTTTTCACGTGTCCCCGGCACCCGGTGCCTAAGGTGAGCGGTCGTGATGCCCGATGGGCCGACGTGCCATGCGACAGAGCTCTGGGGGCCGGTAAGCCGGTAGCAGTACACCGTTCGCAAAATTCTGCGATGTCGGCTGTCCGGAAAGACAATTAAAAAACAAAAAACAATATCGGCATCCGCTGATTGCGCTTCTTCTCTCCAAGTGATGTGCTCCCGGGGGTGGAAGGGCGAAACCGAAGGCTTTCCGAGAAATGCAGCAGGAAAATTTAGTGTAGATATAGTTCCCCTAGAACTTCTGATAACTCCAGCGACAGGAACATTGCTACCATTCGAAAGCATGTAACCACGACCGTGCCTCCAGAGCAGATAGGGGAGTCGTGCTGCACGGTTTCGGTGGTGGTGGTGAAGGTGAGGCTACTGAATGCAAAAAAAAAAAAAAAATGTTTTTATAGTCTCCGGACAAGCGTTTTTCGCTGGGAAACAGGCCTTTCTTGTCGCGTACTCAGCTTATTTTTGCATTGCAGCAGCTGACGTATCTATAAAATATTTACAGCCAAATATATCATGATGTGACACGCAACACTGCTGCATCGACTGTGAATCGGAGTAGCCTTCGCTAATTCGAACTACTATAGTAGATTGCACCGATTCTCATACGTGCTCCCGTATGCATCATTTGAGGATACTAACGACTGAGCACATTTTATGCCACTGTTCCCGCTTACACAAGCAACGCCAGAATCTACTGTGCGCATCAACTTTTCACCCAAGCTATGTCCTCTCGCTAAGGCGAAAGCGTCTTGCAGGAAAGGCTGTTGATGAAGTTAGCGATGTCGGTCGTCCGCCGTGGCTCGTTTTTTAGGCGCACTGAATTAGAGAAGGTTTTCTTTCACATGATGCAAATAATAGAAACGCGCCTTATTCGTCGAGCTCGTGCATGTAGTTATGTAGTTTCATGTATGAAGCTGCTGTGAAGCTTATTTGTAAAATAGCGATTATTTGGCGGAGCGAAAAGTCTGGATGCTGGAGGCCGATTGTGCACTGTGGCTTCACATTCTCTTTATTTTCGTTACACTGATTACTGTTTGCCGATGGCCAAGAAGGAAGCCTTCGTGCGTCTCCTTTCGTAAATACTGAAGGATTCACTTCATCGGTCACCATCCTTCAATCATACGAGAATTTAACGCCGTGGAAAAGCCGGCGACATACGTACGTTACTCGTTTTTGACATTGCAATCCTCATCCTCCCAGCCAGAGCATCAATCAATCAATCAATCAATCAATCAATCAATCAATCAATCAATCCCCTGAAAATTCTTGGTCCTTTCTGTTTGCACTCGATTGCGTGCTGAGAAGGGAAATTGAACGTTATCGCAGATGTGCAAAATCTTAAGCAGTGATAACACTGTCAGTAGTCAAGAGTGGGCTACAAAAAGCTCGTAAAGATTTCCCAACGGATGTGTGAGCTGAATGTTGGAGTCCACAGAGGTTGCTCAATCGCGCAGAAGTTTACACAAAGGCGGTTCGGAATCATCGAGAACGATCGCTGTATGGGCTGTCGTGGCGCCCGCTCACTTTACCATGTATCTCAGCAAATTAATAAATTAATAACGGGCTTCAAAATAATACTAGACACTATTTTAACGAACTCGTGACATCCGTACTTGGTTTAGTCCCTGTCTACAAAGTTCCATCGTGGAACATCTATTCCTTCTGCCCGTGCAGATCCTTGGAAGATTGCCCGCACTCATCTGCCTGCCACGGTGCCCAGAAACGCTTTCAAGTTGCCTTGAAACTTTGTTAATTAATTGCAGGCTCTAATCATTTACCAGAGAACATTTAAAGAACTCACTATGTATATGCACTGAGTCTACTGAATATCTGCAAATGTTTATCGCGATACCTCCACTATTCTGCTTGTGATGATTATTTGTACGTTAGACGTTTACGAACACAATTAACCACCGGTGACTCCCGCGGAATGTCAATGAAAGTTATGTTCATACGAGTTGCTTGCGCAGGCGCTTCCGAAGTTCCTCGCAAATTCGTTCATTAACTTCTGGCTCGGCTGCATTGTCAGACGCACGTTATATGGCACATGCCAGTGTCTTGAGAAATTCTTTACTCAACTTCTCCGAACTTTCAAAGCGCTATCTCTACTCGCCTGGTTGCGTGGATTCCTTGAAATTGCTCTTGCACACACTGAAGAGCGGAAAGGCAGATGATGGGATCGACCAAGCATGTATGCATGCTGATGCTGTAAGAGAAAGAGATGTGAGGTAAAGTTAGCTGGATTTTGTACAGTTTGCTATACCCTGTACGCGGGAAAAGGATGAGGCAGCGAGAAAGAGAGAGAAAGCATTGGGAAGGGTTCAGGAGGTTGATCACACGCACTACATTCAGCTTCATGAATAGCAGGCAACGCTACGAAGGCTATAGAGAGACTCTTCTCACTGTTCGCATCCGCGACCAAAAAGTAGTGTGTCACACGGGAAAGGTAGAGGCTATGCGGCGTATAATTCGATGTCAAATTAAGTCTCCCGCTTTTATGTCGCAAAATGTGACGTACATACTAAATGAATGCGCCGCATATCTGAGTTCTGAACTTATTTATAACACCGATCGAGCGGAGTGACACGTTTCTGCGACCAGCGCGGGCCACAGCGCGCCGCTCGCTCTCGCGACTAAAACATAGTACGTCGGATGCTGGATGCGCAAAGGTGCACAAATAATGCGTGATTTGACGCAACCTTACGTCCACAAGTTGTAGTTATGATATATTTATGTAATTATTCCGTAGAGAGCGTCGAGCGATTGGTGGGGAGGATGGTGGGAACGACTGATCCGCATCACTAAGGACACATTGAAGCGCGCTCTAGGTCGAAATTCCCTCTCCTTTGAAAAGATAACAACAGTTCTGTGTGAGGTAGAGGCGAACATCAACAGCCGTCCCTTAACATATCTGTCTGTAGACCCTGACGAGCTATGCCCTCTGACGGCTTCACACTTCTTACTTAGCAAACACGTGCAACGTTCTTGCCTCAAGAGTTGGACGCCGCACTACCTCAGTCAACAAGCGTCGATCTGCGACGTCGAAGCATGCATCGGCAAGCTTTAACCGACCATCTCTGGAAGCGCTGGCGCAAGGAGTACTTGCTGCTTCTGCGCTCTGCACACGAGGCGACACCCAAGCTGCCACCACGACTTCAAGTAGGAGACGTCGTCCTGGTGCACGACGACGATTCGCCGCATATGCTGTGGAAGCTGGCCCGGGTAGACTCTAGTATGACCAGGAAGCTGCTTCCTGGTCGCGCTGTTGTCGCTCGAGCATGCTGCCTGAAGCTGGCATTAGGCTCCGTGATAAGGCGTCCCGTTCAAAAGGTCGCGTTCTTGAAGCCGGCTGCCTCTAGCAATTTTGTCGGCCGGGGGAGTGTGTTACAATTAAAGAAGAAGATGCGCCGAGCACGGGCAGCGGCCACGGGCGCTGCTAGCTGGCTCAGTTGCTGCCAGTTGACGAACGAGTCAGAAGTCCGGGTCCAGGTCTAATCCCCGGTCGTTAATTTGCTACAAGCGTTAGAGAGCACGCTCGAAGAAAAAGCCCATCTGTGTCAAAATTAGATAGAAATCACCGCTTTTTTACTCATTTAATTCAGGAAATACTTCGTTAAATCGGGTTTAGTGACCATTAGTTTCATTAATTCGGGTTGGTGACAACATTGAGTTCAATGAATATTTCTTCGTTAGATCAGGAACTTCGTAAAATCGGGTTTCAGTTAAATCGAGTTTCAACTGTATACTACTGCGCGCTTCATCTTTTTTTTTCTGTTTTGTTCTTTTTTTTCTGTTTATGTTGCCACTGCATTCGAAGGCGCTGTAATCGGCGACGTCTACAGACTAGCATCGACAACTGGAAAGACCTCCAGGCGACCAGGAAACCCTGGCCCGTACGGGACACTCCGTGCCGAACACGTATAAAAGGCGGTCGTTTATACCGCAGCCTGTGTATATCGCTGTCTCGATGGACTGACCACGCTGCCACACACGCGCTGGCTGCGGCAGACGAAACGTGACCGGGTGCTCTTGCACGAGCCTGCGCACATTCTGTCCCGTCCCTTACGTGACGCCCTCCTTTGAGTGACGCGTGCGCCTTCTTCCAGGAGCGTGCATAGTATATGCATGCTCCAAGAAGCGGCGGTCAGACGCGGAGGCCGGCAGGGCCCACGCGAGGTAGGGGCACGCTCATAATGTATCAAGGGGAAACGTGCCATCGCCGCTCCCGCGTTACATCTATGCCATTTCGTGCAGAGCAGCGGGCCGTCAGCCGTTATACTGCGATGCTGTGGCCACGCGAAACGAAAAGAGAAAAGAAAACGATATCAAAACAAAACAAGTTCATCACTCGGTGTTAGGATCGGTCATGTCGCGACCCTATACGCTCGACCCCAATAAGTGTTATCGGTATCGTCAGTTTACTACGGGGACAACGATAAATTGATAATTAAAGTGTCTTGAAAGCGTCGATCAAGGGCTTGTTGGCAGTACAGAAACGGACCAAGTTGTCGGTAATACAGAAATAGACCGAGACAAACGAAGTCTTCCTCAAGTCTTGCGCTATCTATGCCCTCTACGTAGTATAATGCCCTAATTTTCTCGCAGGAAAAAAAAAAAAAGATCTATCCAGCCGAGTGTGGCGTACAGTGCTATACACGTGTATGTCAGATGAACTGCTTGAAATGTAAACTTCGTAGCTGCGAAAAAAAAAAAAAAGTTCGCAGATCACGTGCAATGTGGGAGTCCGTGTTAATGCGAAGGATATATGCCCGCGCAACGCGGGGAAATAAGTTTAATAAATGTTTACTACGCAGATTCCGCGCAATCTGCTTGTAAAAATAGAAGAACAGCAAAACTTGACATGCTATTACATGGCTGCTGCAATTGAAACGCCATCAGGTCGGTGCAGTCGCTCTGCCGACTGAGCTACCTGGGAGGACCGCAGACGTTGGCGGGAGGAGGGATTAACAAGTAAGTCAAAGCCTTATAAGATCGTGAACATTTATCATTGGTTGTTTAATAACCGTGGCCGAATCGGAACGTATGCGCTACATTAAAGCCTGGCTGTGCCAAGACGCAGTTAAGACACTTACGCTACTACTTTTCTAATGCGACACCAGCAGACATACCGCAGAGACTGTAACATACTAGTGCTGCAATAACCCGTACATGTAAACAAAACAACACGAGTTAACCAGAAAGGCGTCCCATGCGCACGCGATAGTAGAAGTTCATTACAATATGAAGCTTCAATCGCTTCTGAGATTTATCGCGTTAGCTTGCTTCTTTCCCCAGCAGTTTGCTTCTTTCTGTGCCTTTAGATTGATAGTTTCCAAACCAACTAACCCACCATTACCTCCTGCGTAACACAGACTAATCTTACCTGAGTTAGGTCAGGTTAACTCCCGAGTAGCCCGATCTAGGTCAGGTCAAGTTAGAACATCTTCGGCACCGCCTGCATCTAGCTTGACTAGTGTAACCCAAACTTACCTTAGTTAGATTACGAGGAATAAGGATTATCCCTGTTTATAATCCTTATTCCTCGTGTGCTACTCCATTAGTCAGCCATCTTTTTTGATCTTAGTTAGATTAGGTGAAGTTAGGGTAATCAAGTTAGATGGTGGAGTACTAATGCCCAGCCTCAACGTAGTACAAAAAAAAAATCACGTCAGGTTGGGTTAGAGTAGGAGTGATTAGGAAAAAAACGCTCTAAATGGGAGGGGTTTACAGTTGTGGAGACAATCAACGCAGATCTGTAGGTGGACCGATCCCGAAGCCAGAGCACGATGTAGGGCTCCACATGCATAACGCCTTTCAAACGTATACGTGGCCTAAATGATCGCCATTGCCTGTAAAAATCAAAGAACAAGAGACGAGAAAAAAGATATGGATATTGCTAAACAACGTAGGAACTAGACGCCTGATAATGAAGGCCACAAAGTCCAGGTCCTCGACTCGTGCGCTTCGCGGCCAGCCAGTTCAAGGTTGGCGCGCGATGAATATACGTTCTCGAGCCGCAGGGCTGCGGCGATTTATTCGTCCTATAGCCGCTGGCAGAACCGTTCCGAAGTGAGATGCGAGCGCTGCAAGGACGACCCAGACAATAAGGCAGACAAAGACGTCGTTATCTGTACACTGCACCCTTGACGTCGCGTTTGTTCCGTTCGTTTTCCTCGGAGAATAACACAGTTATGTGCCATCGTGCGAAAGCGGAACAGCGCGTAATTGACTGCAATTGCAGCCCGTGCGCACCGAAATATGTCCGCAGCTGCGCCAGCCCCAAAGGAAAGATGGCACAACACTGCCTTCCCCGACTCAGCTGTACTGCTGTGAGCTCTTGTCGAGCTCTTTTGTGTGTTCTGCTGTGCACACGCAAACACGCATGCGCAGACATTTCTTCGGAAACACTGCAGCGCGCGTGACAAGGACGCCGAAAGGAACAGAGCACACCGCACCAACACCATCCGTTAAAAGTGGCGCCCGCTTTGGCGTATTATTTTATGTTTTCTCGGTGCCCTTGTATTATGTGCCTGTTTTTATGGTGGCGAAGTGGCAGCACCGCAACATGTACAGCAGTCGTCTTTTCTTTACTAGCCGAAAAAGACGTAAGGGACAAACGCTAGTCTTTAACCTTTGTGCATGGGTTATTTGCGTTAGTAAACGTGACCGACTAGCCCAACTTATTAATCTTACTGTAGTTCACACACACACACACACCACACACACCACACACACACACACACACACACACACACACACACACACACACACACACACACACACACACACACACACACACACACACACACACACACACACACGGCACGCGCACAAACACGCAGACGCGAGCAGACACACCGTATACGCGCCACCACACCATGCACAAACGCCACAAACTGCACGGGAACCGTCGAAGCCGGGCGCCACACACCCTGCACGTTCACACGCGCGGAGCCATTGGTGCATTATACGCGGTTCGTCGGCCGCGGCATCCTCCGGCCCCGAGGATAGCGCGGGGCCTCGGCGATTCGCTTGTGTCCCGCGGCAGGCTAAGCGTCGTCGCTCTCCGCGGGGCCACATCGTGTACACGCACACTATAGCTGCGGCGGCGAGCGGAGCGCCGGGGAAGTCTGCCTTGGCGCGGATCGAGGCCAGCGACAAGCGGAGACGAGTCGCCGCCGCCGCCGCCTCAGCCCCGTCGGTGTGCCCCGTCTCTCCTTGATCTCAAAAAGGGTTGTGCACCCGGCCCAGGCGCCCCGCCGTTTCTGCCCCGTCGTTCGCGTGCCGCCGCCGACGTACGCGGCTGTGAACGTGTACGTATAGGCGTGCGAGGAAGACGCCTCGATTTCGCGTTTATTCTCCCCGGCATTTAGTACACTCGTATAGAAAATGTAATTGAATCGATACTCTGAAAAATGACACTCGAGTGTTATTTACACGCTCCTTCGTGTCGTTACACTATAGTGATGCGAAAATAAGCATCATTTTCATTGTCATACGCCTACAGTATAGCGCTTTTATTGTGCAGTGTGCATGAACTCTTACTTAACGCGGGCACCGCCAACCGCAAAAAGTTTACAAGACGCAGGATCTGCCAGGAAGCTGAATTCTCGCGAAGCGTGGTCGCACAGCCTCAAATGAAATGTTCCAGCATGTAGTATAGCCTTCGCCACCTATACAGTGATTCATCAAATCAGAAGTGCCAGGCCTTAACAGTGCAGTAATTCACATTTGCAGGGGAAACCACATCCCGTAAACTTTTGCGGTTGACTGTACATATGGGTCACTCTTCCTGGGGGGGGGGTCTGTAAGTGTCCACCTAGTGGACATGTCCATTTCATCTGCTGCTACTACTGAAGCGCTGATTGGCTGGGCTGGGGTACGCGTCAGAAGGAGACAAGCGCCGCCGGCCAATCAGCACTTCAGCGGCACACGAAATGGACATGTCCACTAGGTAGACACTTACAGAGCACCCCCCTCGGTTTAATTTCTCTTGTTTACAATATATTTTGTACAATTAGTACGTTTGTGGCATGTGTGTCCGCATTGCTCAACTGTGTATTGGGATAGCCGGCTACAACATAGCCTATACCCTCCTATCAGTGTGCAGTTATTAAACGAAAAGAGAATACATTGGTTTGTTGGTTCAGATGCATATTTGGACCGGCAACGTAAAACGCGGACCAAATACAGAAGAGAGGAAACAAGGCGCCGTGTGTTTCGGGGTCCCTCTGCTCTGTGTTGCGTTCGTATATAGAAACGACTAATTATAGTAATCCAATTCTGACCAATAATGGCTCGTAGATGGAATGAAAGGCACGATAATATAACCTTATAGGAATTTATTATGCCAGTCTGCAAACAGTTTACGGTGTAGCTCGTGCAGTCCAGTCCATGTATCAGGGCAGTCTATATATACGCCAGGGCCCGTATTCATAAGTTCTTACGCTATTCGTAAGAAAAGATGCGCACCAATCGTGACGTTGGACATATCATTAGAGAGGGTGGCCGGCCAGTGAGAACCAACTTTTATGAACAAAAAAGCTTTGCGAATACATCCCCGAATGAGTATAGTGGCGTCCCCTTGCTTTTTTTTATTATTACTATTATTATTTTGGTTATACTATTTCGCAGACTTTGCTCAGAACATGGGAAGACGCGTCAGTGTATGACGTAAATGAAGTTTTGTGCTACTACTGTTAGATAAAATATTAGATGTCGGAGAAATGTCACTCGGAAACAATTTGATTCCGTGTCGTCGAGTACGCAGAACTTTACAGTGCAGCTCATTTCCCTGATTTCTAATATTTTTTAAGGTCTACGCGTGCAGTCAGTGCACTACAGTCCATCTATCCATCCGCGCAGTCTGTAGCAGATCCGTGCCACGCTAAATGAGCGCACAGCTTCACGCGTATAGAATGTGTGAGTGCATGTAGTGCTGGGAGCAAGTAGAGAAGCAAAACTCGCACATGTTCCCGTGACAGCTGGTGACATTTCTTCCCTTATCCCAAATGCAAGCGCGGCGGCGCAAAAAGAAAACCGCTACATTTTGACCCGCGAGTCCGGGATCAGTGGCCTATGACTCACCTCGCAGTCTGCGTGCGCAGCACATGAGGAACATACACGAGTGCACTGCATCTGCGAGCAGTGCGATACACTCACGCGCGCTCGCAGGCTTCGCTTTCAGAATCAAACTACACTAATCGAACTCTAAATCCCGCTTCTGATATACTGATCGGAAGGTCGAAAGAAGCTAATTGAAACCTATAACTCCCAAAATCACCCGAATTCATTTGCCGATCGATTAACTTGCGCAATTAAAGCGCACGTTGTCGCTGTGATTTAGTAAATGCTTAGACATATGTGAAGGTGGGCTAAATAAGAGCCGGCTACCCCAAGGCAGGCTCACACATACCACAAGTACGTAAACATACTAAGCCTACAATAATAATAAAAAAAAATCCCCACCCAATCACTCCATATGGTTAACCAGCGAAGCTGAAACGTGCGGCCCCGGTGTTTATCACTGCCTTAACCCCGACAGTTCATTACAGTATTTCTCAATTATTGATTATGTCTTTGTGTTTCTTAATGAGGTTACACACACGTTCGGCTGCGACGGAGAGAACGACGTCACTGACGGTATTCCTGCAGTCCGCCGTTGTCGCTTGCGTTCGATGTCTCGAGTTTGTTCGGCGGCGTGGTTAGCAGCATTCGCCCGCCATTGCCGCTTGGGATTCCTCGAAATTAAATCTGTCCCTTACGTAAGACAATGAATGGCTCATACCCCCTTAAGCAATGGCTCATACCCCCTTAAGCAATGGCTCATACCCCCGCAAACGCGGCCTCCCCATTACGACGGCAGAAGAGAAGTGAAATTCTACGCTGGAATGATTAGCGGCAACGCAGCCAGCTGTGGAAGCAGACGACGACGACGAACGCGGGTGCAGTGGCACGAGCGCAACCCGAGGGGAGCCAGCGAGCCAGCTGCGGACGAAGACGACGACGCTCGAGCCAATGTTGATGATGATAGTTTTCTGTACACAGGTGACGGACAGAGGCTTTTTCGTTTCGCCTAGCAATATCAAGCTTCGCTTTAAAAACAAAGGGTAAATATCAGCTAGAATAAAGTTTAACCAAGCTTGTCGCAAGAGCTTTAATAATAATACTACTGCTAATAATAATTAAAGAGGTCTTGCGGGCAGTATGCTGCGACAGTATATAGTGCCGGCAGTATAACTGCGAGGCACACCGTGGGGCTTCCGAATTATTTTGGACACCTCACGTTCTTTAACCTGCACCTGCTCTTTCTCTTGCACTACAGTTCACGCAAAAATACAATAACCAAGCAGTCGAGATATTCGTGAGCTTAACGTCTCAGTGCACAGCTGAATGTATTTAAAACAGAACGGAGAACTAAAAACGTAAATGAGACAACACTCTCGACTTTTGGCCTGTGTCTTATTGTAAGACCTAGGCAACGATATTCTCTGAGCCATTTGACATTTTCGTTCCATGTCATGCATCTCGAAGTGAATTGTAGGAGTTTTCTTGAATCCCCGCTAACGACCTGCGCTTTGATTTTTTGTGAGATGTGCAACTTGTCACTGGCTTCTAACGAGGGCTAAATTTATCTTTGTCTGTCCTTTTCACTGCTTGCCTCAACTTTCTATAATGGACTATCGATTACGCATTTTAGCAAACAGGTTTCTTTCTTTCTTTTTCTTCTTCTTTTTTAATCTCTTTCTCCGTAACTTGGAAGCACGTCTTCAAAACACCTTAAAAGAATAAAAATGAAATCGATCGTGCTTGAACTGTTTTGCATGATTCTAAATCACTGAAACTATAAACGCGCAATTAAAATATCTTGTTGTTTTTGTTCTTGTTTCCATCTCAATGATCTCGCGGATATCAAACACGACTCATCACTGCGGCTCTAGAAAATTGCCATCTGCACGCTCCATTATCCCCGCAAAAGGAAGTGAAGGGACAGGCTAATTAAAAAGATGCGAGCGCGGTCGTTAGCAGGGGGCACCTATTCTTTGGGCACTTGTAATTAGCGAGCAAGCGTATACTATGCATTTCACAACTGAAATTTCTTGTAAATAATGCGCTTGAGGTTGAGAATTTATCGCCCGTGGTGTTATAGTGCCCGTTTTTATCTCTTTCTTCGCCTTACAACTTACATACGGTGCATACACATTCATACTGATCGATAAAGGGAACGCCTTCACAGTCTCAAGCGCCTGGCTTGTCAATTACAGTGCGTTTCTGGTATCTATACAGTGTAATCTCGTTGATGTGGTTCTGCATAATACGTTTTCCGGGATAATACGTTTTTCGTATACGCGGCTTTTCTTATATACAATTATTTTCGGATAAGACGATTTTCGGGTGATACGTTTTATTTTCCGGTTTCCGTGAAGGTCGTGTCAATGAGATTCCACTGTATACACCGTAACGTATGAGCCGAGTCATTTGATAATTTTCTTTTCTGTCTGGTCACGAAATTTCTTTTGAAGAACTTATTATGCTGCCCAATGCCGCCGCCACGTGGCACAGCGTTCGTTTGCATGACAATTAGTCATCGCCGACGGGGAGGGCTAACTTGCATGCATATTCCAGCGAGCTGTATAACGTTTCCTGCTGCGGCGTTATATGAGACAGCGCAAGAAGCTGTCGCGCACAATTTTTTTTTAATTGAGGACTAGTAAAAGCAGACTATAAATGCGGATGTTCTATTTATTCAGAAACTAACTACTGCATCAGCATTGTGTCGCGTAATTTTCCGCTATACCCTTGGTAGATGCGTTCACTAGAGGAAAATTCACTCCGTGCATACGTTTGGTCAGTGTTAACGGTAACGGCACTGAAATAACCGCTTTTAATGTACTTATTGCGGTTTTGTTACGTTGGCCTGTGGTGGATATAGTGCACGCGTATAGCTGCAAACGGGTTTAAGCTTGGCGATTAATGCCGGAAAAGGCGGTACCGCCTGAGCCTCTACTGCAAGGACAACGAGGCACGTTGCAGAGCTTTAGCAAACTAATGTCACTTAGGAAACAAACAAGGAACAGACGTGACACTTCATTACGGGCTTTATGACGGACCCCGACGGAAACGCAAGGTGCGGCAAGCATGTTTGCGGAAGGGCTTTCTGCTGTAAGCAAGAGGTGCATTTAATGGAAACTAGAGAGCCTATAGGCATGACACATATGCTATTACAGACGACAGTCAATCTATTAATCAAGCTCGACTAAAAAAAAGTTAAATCAAATTAATAACAATAAAATAAAATAAAATAAATGCTGGCAAATTTGGTCGTCGACTTTTCCGCAGCATGTGTGGTCACATATGAACATACAAAGATCACATGAGGAAACGAACAAATAAAAACGCGCGCGCGCGCACACACACACACAGAGCGAGAGAGAGAGAGAGAGATAATGAGGAACACTTGGTGTCGATGTGGCTGCATCATTGAGCGCGACAAGACATTCTGTGAAATGGAAACAGTGTTCCGGCAAAGAAAGGCGATCGAAGAAAACAATGGAATATGCAAAATACGTATGTATCGCAAGTGTGGGTAAGCGTTTCTTGATACCCTGGCACAATGAATACAGAAATGTGTGGAGTTTTTCTTTATTTTTATTGCGATAGCAATTATATGAACACTTCAACCGGATTTCTGCCGTCGGCGTCGCCGTCGCCGTGAGGTTCCCTATAGATAAATCTTCGCCGAGCGCCGTATGCCCGAGCGGAAGCGTGCGGGGACGCGCGCTATCACGGAGAGCGAACGCACTCAATCTCCCACGCGCAAGCAAGGAAGCGGGAAGCCAGCGCCGGAGGGAGCGGGGGGGGGAGGGGGGGGGGAGGGCGCATTTCTATTCTGCCAACAACCGCGCTCGTCGCTCGCTCGCACCGTCTCTTATCTCCACACGGCTCTGACCTTCCATTCGCCGCTCAGTTTCCGTTGAAGCGATAGACCGCACGTACCTTCGCCCGCTGCGGCGTATATATGCGCTTGCTGCCAGCGTTTTGACAGTCGCTGTCTGCAGTCATTCAGTGTGATCTACTCATGTTTGTGCGCGCTCACACCACGCTTGTTCAATCAGTTAGTAATAGTCGGGCCACATTTTCCAACGCACGCTACACATGCAATGCTGCCCGGGTCGGCAGTGCAGCGCTACAGGTGTGTCCCTTCGCACGCGCTGCCCACGGGAAGCGCTTCTCATCAACACGACCGTTTCACACGCGCCTTCTCGTGGTCATCGAGCCTCTCTTCATGTAGGTCTACTTACGCCGCAGCACACCTGCTTACTTAATCCGCTCATGTTTACTACAATTCATATTGCTACCAAAGCCGCTCACCTTACTTCGTATGACATTGCTGTGTTGCTATGGCATTCATTGCTTCGCCCTTAGGGCGAAACTGTGACATTTTTTTTTCTGTCACGATTGGGTGAAGTGTTGGGGATAAGAGTTGAACATTCGCAGGAATTATTTAAAAAACATGCGTAGAATCTCCTCAGGGAGTTATCGGAACGATGCGTAAGCATTTCGTAGTAACGACGTGGTGTTGAGTGCTCACACTCAACACTTTTGGTAACCCTAGCACTGCTCAGCGGCTGCGGTCGTCTTGGCGCCATTACGGCGCCAAGGTAGGTAGAGCAAACTACTGCAGGTGGCGCCAGGTGCGCTGATGACGTTCCGATCCGAAGCCACGGCTGCTCCACAGTTCTGGCTTTGTGCGTAGTGCGTGTCTGATTGCACACGTCACGTATAGTCACAGAGACGCGCTCGTGCCACAGCTCGCGCATTCGTCGTCGTCTTCTTCCACAGCTGGCGAAAACATTGCTGCTGGCTCTATCTTGAAAGCAATCGTCTTACGCGAAGGATGGACGGACGCTCGGGCAGTTTTCTCGTTGGGTGACCATAGAAATTCCTATGCATTTAAAAATTATTCTGGGGATTTACGTGCCAAAAAACGCCATGTGATTATGAGGCACGCCGTGTTGGGGGACTCCGGATAAATTTTGACCACCTGAGGTTCGTTAACGTGCACCTAAATTCAAGTATACACGAGCGTTATCTCATTTCGCCCCCATCGAAATGCGACCGCCGTGGTCGGCATCGAACTAGCGACCTCGCAGTGGCAAAGGATGGGGTCGGCCAACGCAAGACGCGGGTAAACGGAAATCTCTGGGAGATGCCTTCGTCTTACTGTTGGGCAGAAAAAAAAATGATCCTGATCATGATGGTGGTGACGATGACAAGACAGGTGTACATACAGCGGCGCCGGAGGCGGGCCCAGCTATACATTTAACGCGAGCCCCACTCCCATGCAGTGCACAACGAACTCGCGTTTTCAAACGTGGATGCGCGTCACACAGACGTGCCTCCCTCGTCAACTTCGTCGATTTATTAAAAAAAAAAAAAAGACCATCGCAAGCGGTCTATCAGCTGCGATTGCCGGTCGTGAGGGAGCACTTAGGCCGTTGACCCTTTTTTCCTCTCTGACGGAGACTTGACGGGAGGAGGCCGACGTCGTCAGCCGCGGCTGCACACGCCCGCCGCGTTTTGCAGCGCCGGCAGGCAGGCAAGCACGCTCAAGCGTTGCCTCCACCGCTGCCGCAAACCGTTGGAGCGACGGCCTTTCCTATCGGGGCGGTGGCTGCAGCGCGGAGGCGTCTCGCTGACTGACAGCTTTGTTAACCCAGTTTTTTCGAATCGGCGCCTTCGCAAGCCGCCAGCCTGCCTGCCTGTGCCTGTTTGCCGCGGTCGAACGGGAACTCGCTTCGCCCGCCCGCACGTCGGCCTCGCTTCGCGAGAGCGCCCGTCCCCTTCCTGCGTGGAGAAAGCGACAAGGGCTGCGCCAACCTCATCCCGCCACCGAGAAGTGTGAGACTGCGGAGTCAGAAATGCGCGCCATTGACGTGTACGAGAAATAACACTCTTCTCCTTCTTCTTCTTTTCCTTGTACTTTTTTCCCATAAGTCTCGGCAACTACGTAGTGAGAGATGAACTCTACACCGTGAGGCAAGCTGCGCGCGAGACGGCGGTCCTTCAACCCTGCGCAGTGGGACGCACCCTCGCGATTAGTGCGGTGCTTGCGCGCTTGTAACCTTTTCTTTAGAACTGCGATGGCTGCCGTTAGTAGATTTCGAATTGCACGCACGTGGTCTTCGATCACCGCTGCGCCGATCGATGCTGAACGCTCCTTTAAATTTGCTGTCTCCCTCATTTCTCTCCAGCACTTAAGGTTACTATAGTCGTTTAAAATCTAAGAATGCTTTGCAAGCTCCTACCCGAAAACCGCAATGCATCCGCTCAGTGTGCCCCCGTACTCCAAAACATAGTTCAAGAGAGACGACGGTATTCAAAGTAGCTCGTCTCCACCGTGACGTCACCGAAATTGCGGGACGTTATTCTAGGGTGCTTCTATGCAAATTCTCTTTTAAGTTGGACAGCGGTGTATTTGCTGCTGCTGCTGCTTTCCTAGGTTGTCCCCAACTAAAGCTTGTGTGTACCTGTAAAGATGTCGTCCGAAACATGGTGACAATAACGTATTTCAAGCTCCTGCAATCGCTTCCGGCGCCTGCATCACACAAAAGCGTGGCATTCGAGATGGGCTCCCGATACCTCGAAGGAGCCGTCGCTTGCGTTGCGATTTTAGCGCCTCCTATTGCGACATGACAGGAAATTGCCTCATGCCTCTTCACGCCTACATTTTCCTTTATTCACTTTGACTAACCGTTCTATGCCATCTCATCGCATCGCACTTCTAAGGAGGAAATAGTCTTTCTGACATTGAAGATAGGACACAAGATGAAGGCTTTCATCGGCCTACATAGTTACTAGAACCGATGATCTACGATAACATTTTTAAGTTTACCGATCGGGTATCGTGCCGCGGGGTTATAAGCGCCGCATCCAACGAGCGAACACCGTCGTTCCTCTCGCTCAATTTACTGACTCCCAAAACGAAAATGTCGCTGTCTTTGTCAGGATTAAGTGCTTGCACACGACCGGTGCTGATAAGCAATGGTATAACTGATACACCAACTAGACCCTGCAGAAACCTTGATAAGATAAGAGCCGTCGCGCAAGCGGGATCAACATGTCAACCGAGCGGGGAACCTTAAGGCATCCGCGCTCGGATCGCCCGCAGGAAAAGGTCGCAGCGATACACTAATCTTATCGCCGGTGGCTACACGAAGCTCGCAGACGTCAAGCTGAAGGGCAGGGGAACGCCGCCGAGCCAACGTATACCCGATAAGGGCTGATGACAACGCTTGTTCTCACTACTGCACATCATTCTACAATGACGATATTCAAATATCTAGATTATTTACGTGTAGCGTTCATGTGTAAACGCGCCTTGAGGAGGTTGTTCTTATATATTTTTTTTCATGAATTACCGCCATGGGCAAATGAACCGTCAGATATGGCCGTTGTGAGTAAGGAGCTTGATCTTTATTACCCGCGAGACTCCCCATTGAATGAGTTCTCGCTATCGCTCTTACACTTTCCAAATGCAGTCACAGCGTCGCGAATGATATTAGCAGCTTGCTGCCCAACGCCCAAAACAACTGTGCCTAAATTTGCATCTATTAACTATAGAAGAATGCCAGCAACAGTTACCTTGCGTTTCAATGCCTCTCAACCACTGATACGTTTGAATTCACAATTAAAAAAACGTTGATCCATTCTCTGATGAGCCACCGATACGCACTTTCGTTCCTTCCTTTAGAGCAGCCGCATCAAGCCATTTTAAGCCGTAATGGAAGTCGACGCATCGTCACGACGCGCAAAGAAATGTGCGCATCTTTTTCTAATGCTTCCGAGACCTGAATACCATTATCAACATGACCTTGAGTGAGTCGGCCTCTCACACAAGTCATTTCCTCGCCTTCCTTCCATACATTTACGTAGTTATACGGCTCCTATACCTGCAGACGAAGCATTCCTGTATTGTTCTTTATTTATTCTGCCTTCTCTTCCACTTCCACCACTATCGCGAACGCAAAGCACCGCATCAGCCGAGGGCTACATGGCAAGTACTTCACTTCCTAAAACTAACGATCTCGGAAGCTCAGCTCGAAGGCTATATGTATACGCGTTAACACCCTTTCCCCGCAGATCTCCGAGGCACGTCCATTAGCCGCAGACTCCCTTGCGCTATACCAATCTGACGCGGGCATCGCCTCCCGTAGCACGCAGTGTAGGTATATATACGGCGCTTTAGATAAAGCGCCCTGCAAAGGCCTCGCCTACCCAACCCAGCACACGGACAAAATCCACGCGTGCATTATATGATGGCCAGCCTTAAGACCATACAGCCACCCCGGCCGGCAACCAGCGATCGCGTATACGTCGAGTTATCCGAAGACCTCGTCGCACATCTCGCTATATAGGGAGCCGATATCCCGCCGTAGATCTTCCGTGCCCGCTGAAGAAGCCGGCAACCCATTAGCATTCAATCTTGACTATAGATGGGCTGTGGCAAATCGCTCGCGCTTAGAAGGCCATCTCATCGCATTCACCGGCCGTGCCTTTCGTTCCACGCACCCGCCGCGGTAGCTTAGCGGCTATATACGGTGTTGCGTTGCTTAGCACGAGGTCGCGGGATCGAGTCCCGGCCGCGGCGGCCGCGTTTCCATGGGGGCGAAATGCGACAACACCCGTGTACTTAGATTTAGGTGCACGTTACAGAGTCCCCCCACTAGAGCATGCGTCATAATCAGATCGTGGTTTTGGCACATAAAAACCCATAATTTAATTGTTAAAAATACCCTGGCGGTCAGAATTAATCCGGAGTCCTCCCCCACTACGGCGTGCCTCGTAATCAAAATCGTGGTTTGCCCGTAAACCTCAGAATTATTTCCTTCCGCTCTCTCTCTCTCTCTCTCTCCTTTCCATTCACCTGTTTCCGCCCCCAACCATGAAGTACACTGTTAAAGAATTTGCATCCTTAAACGTAAATAATGGTGTAAATCGGTGTACAACTTGCACCCTTTTCAGTGTAAGGGTGTGAGTTATTCACCGATTTACACGCTTGTACGCCTTTAAGATCTCTACTTTCCTGTCACTTTACCTCCCCCTCCCCTCTCTCTCACCAGCGTAGGTCGAAATGGGCCGAGTCGCGTCTGCGGGACTATTTCTTTCGTCGCGGAGGCAATCGGCTGCCACGCTTCGGTCATATGGGCGGCGCCTTCCTAAGTTGCACCCGACTATAGATTAATGCTTCTTCCTCTCAAGAGATTCAATGTTTCGCCCTTATAGCCTGCGTTCTTTAATGTTAAGTAGCTTTATGGGGTGTCCCAGCTAACTTTAGTAAATATGTTAAAAAAAAGAAGATTAAAAAAAACACAATGCAAGATACGATTTTAAGACCTACGGTGTTCGGTCGTCAGCCCTCTGACAACCGAACACCGCAGGTCTTATAATTGTATCTTGCACCGTGTTTTTTTTTTTTTTTATTATTGTTTTCTTTCGCTGAACAGCTAGGCTAGCGTTAGGACACACGATAGACGTGTCTTAATTGCTCGGATAAAGTCTGACGGCTGTTGTATACCTCCTGCATATACAAACGCGTGAAAGCGTACATTGCCAAAGGCGGCGGGGTGCCGCCATCTTGGGCTGTTTAATCCGGGCCTTTGTTAACTGTAGCAACCAAAGCTACAGCCAACGGTCAATTCGCACGCACCTAAATGGTTGTACAGACGTGTTCGGCGCTTCACGAACCCGTTAACTTAAATTCGTGGGTGCTCAAAGTTGAGAAACTGTTCGTATAGCATCCGAAGATGGCCGGGACCAATGCAAGAAATAAACATTCAATAAGCCGTGGCCATGTTGTAAAGCGCAAATGAAGTTTGACGTGGGTTCTTTCTGCCATGCAGTACAGAGTGTTAGGAGGGAGGGGGGCACGGTGACCGAAGCATGTGGATGCATGCAAGCCCCGTTTATAGCCGCTTCCACCTAATTGCACTAAGCGTTCATGCTCCAGCGAACCACGGCTTGAAGCCGTTGCAGCCGACCGGCGAGCTGACGTCAGAGCGAGTTCATTAGTGGCTTTCACGGCGACGCGCTTCGGTATTCGGATGGAAGTTTTTAGGGGGAGGCGTCAATTTACAGCAAACTTGCGAAACTGCGCCCGCGGTCACCGAAGCGCATGCATGCAGACAGCGAGAATCCTCGCTCCCTCTCCCCGGCCGCAAACTGCGAGCGTGGCCCATTTGTCACGACACACGACGTGTGCTGCCGGACCCTCGAGCGCGACCTGTCACTGCGAACTCTTTCTTTTTGCATTCTCCGTGTGCACACGTGCCTTGACGTTGCTTTCGTTCGCAGCACGTGTGGTTGCGGAACGACAGTTTGAGAGAAAAAAAAAGAGTATGCAGCTTGGGTGGGCGCCATGGGTAGTGACCTTAATTTAAGCCTTACAGAGGTCATCATAGAAAAGTTGTAGGCTTTCTGCTGACCGATGGTATTTTTTGTTGAAATGCGACTGATACTTTCTTTTCTTTTTTGGTATTTTATACATGGCGCGGCGATCGGTAGCATCGAAAGCACAGCAGATAGGGCTCGTCGATTCTGTGCCGGCCGCCTGGAACAGCATAGACGACAAAATACCAAACATTTATTTATTTATTTATTTATTTATTTATTTATTTATTTATTTATTTATTTATTTATTTATTTATTTATTTATTTATTTATTTATTTATTTATTATTTATTTATTTATTTATTTATTTATTTATTTATTTATTTATTTATTTATTTATTTATTTATTTATTTATTTATTTATTTATTTATTTATTTATTTATTTATTTATTTCAAGTACTGTCAAAACCCGAAAGCGTTACAGGGAGAGTGGTTGAAAAAAGAATATATATGCATTCAGTTTAACAAAAACTGTGCAGATACCACATACCACGCACTGTGGGAATCGACGTTACACGAAGCATTTTTTCAGGCCACTGGCTAAGCAGCATTCTTTGGGGTACCGCCAGCGTTTACCAGGTTGACCTATGCGTTTATGCAAATCCAGTATCTATGCGTGCGCATGATGCGAGTACACTTAACTAGAATTAACGGGTGAACGTGTGCGTGTGTGACGGCTGCAGAAAGACGACGATGGTATAACGAAGATCGCACGATTTCCACGAACGATCAAATTCACGTGAACGAGTAGGCATGGATGTGCGAGATGGGTAAGAAAAGCCCAAACAACCTAAATGCTCACAGACGGTAGCACATGGTATCACTTAGAGGACACAGACGGATTACGGCGATACTGTAGCACAGCCTAAAAACCGTGTCCTTTTATCATCATTCAGACGGGTGGCGTGGTGCAGCTGCTCGCCTTGGCCAAGCCGTGTCGACGCTGCCATTGCGGAATTCGATGCAGCGTTGTCGTACTCGGACACTATGTGCTCCAGGAAAGAGCAGGCCTTGTTTGCTTAAGCGGCCTGGTAAAACCACGAGAAGGGCCGTGAAAAGGCCTGCTATAACGACGAGAAGAGCTTCAGGAGCGGTGTGTTGCTGTACAGCTATACCAGCGATTGTGACTGTAGACGATATTGTGTTCGATTCATGAGCACCTCCATCTTGGACTGTTACAGAAACAATTTGCAAGTTTTACGAGAAGCGAAGTCATGTAGCATGGTCATGAAACGCTGAACGCATTTACACAACTATTTTCGTGCTTGCAAATGGAATGTGGTAATGTACATTTCGGTGTTAAATATAGAAAACAGCAGCTCTAACAGCCCAAGATGGCGGCACCTAAACACTTCCGTAAAAATAGTCTATACAGGAGTGAACGTTCATCTGCGGGTGTGCGCGTACTGACTCTCCTTCTCACCTTTCTTTCCCCCTTTCCTCTGCTACACGTGCAGGCTAGCCAAACTGGCATGGCCATGTTTAACCTTCCCTGACTTTCCCTTTCTCTCTCTCTCACTCCGAATCGTCTTTATACTTTAATGTCAGTTTAATGCCAGTTTACACTCAAATCGCTGGTCGCCGTGGAACCAATAATGAGCAGCTCGACTATACTTTCTGTAAACCCAACAATCACGCGATACATCCAATTTTCTTTATGGGCAAATTTACCACCGGTTGTCCTTTACCTTCAAATATTGCATGCTGTTTAACGTCCCTAAATAACTCACGGCACATGACAAGCGCCGCATATGGAGATGGGCCCGTAATTTCAGCTTGCAGGAGGACAGTCGGTGGAGTTAGTTGGTTTTGTGTTATAACTGTGGTAGTTTAGCGCAAAGGATAAACAGACAAAAAAAAAAATACAGCCGAGGACATGCGCTACTAAGCCCCATCTGTATCAGCGAAGTGTCCATGAGCCTGCTGCACCCTTCTGAGTAGTATTTTATTGAAGCCGCTCTTTGACAAGCCCGAACTCCATGTCACAGTTTCCTTTTTTTTTTGTCCGTTTATCCTTTGCGTTAAGATACCATAGTTTAAATTTCGGTTATCTGTGGTTCCGTAACGCGCACCCACTGCAAGGTACTCGAGCGTCTTTACAGTCCGCCCGTATGGGAATACGGCCACCGCGCGGCCGTGGGGATACGAACCCGTGACTTCGGGCTTAGCATACGTATGTCATTCTTCAGACGAAGGTTATAGTGAACTGTGCGTAGAAGCAAATAAACATGAAAATCGGTGGTGTGGATGTATTTATGCCACTGCCTAGTTCATCCCGCTGATGGGAAAGTTCCTATTCTTTTATTCACAATTACGACACCAAGCAACTTCGGACAGACCAGCGACCTCTTGAAATGTATTCCCAGCCATTCAAAGGGCACATAAAATTCACTAAAAAGAAAGAAAGAAGAAAGAAAGAAAGAAAGAAAGAAAGAAAGAAAGAAAGAAAGAAAGAAAGAAAGAAAGAAAGAAAGAAAGAAGATAAGCAAACATGGTGGTGATTATTCTGCTGCACATAAAAGGTGCTACTTTTTTTTTTCCTTAGTCTTCATACAATGTGTATAAGGCTATGTGAAACCCAGCCAAATATCGAACCAGCGTCGAACTGACGCCAGCTCTGTTCTACTATCATGCTCCGTTACGCACAGCCAAGTATTTCTATCCCCGAGCCTGTACAGCTAGGCGCGCTATGCGTCTCTATGTGTTTGTACATACACCGCCTCCCTTTCTGTTTTTTCTGTTTTTTTTAATTTTTTTATTTCTTGTATCGCTAGGGAGCCTGCAATGAAGCGCATCCCATTCACATTTGAAAAGTGAATGCAGAGGCCGAGCAGGTATTCTTATACCTCGGCAGAATAACACGAGAGTGCCCGCTGCATCGAAATTCTGGATATCAATGAGGAGAGAGAAAGGCGGAGGAACGGAGGCGAGGTAACGCTATATAGCTGCATACATGCGTTCTTTTCAATTCACGATTTCATACGCATTTTTGTTTGACAGAGATTTAGTATGAGAGAATAAAGACAAATGACAGAGTAGAGAGTACGACTTTAACGTGTTCGTTTTTCCCGTGAGCTAAAGAAGAAAGAAAGAAAAGAAAGAGTAGACCGAAGCACGTTTTCGTACGGGTGCGTGAAATGCGAAAACAGGGTACGTCTCGAATCGATTTGCGTCATATAGGGGAGGGACTACAGCCGGCTCGCGCTGGGACGCACTGTCGTGCGGAAGAATCGAATTTGCTCTTCGTGGAAGCAGCTGGGGGGTATAGTATTGGGAGGGGGCCAGAAGCGCTTCGCCTGTCGTCGTTTCGTAAGGCAGTGCATGTATAACAATGAGATTGGTTCTGTGTCCGTGGCTTGTATAAACGGCTAAGCGAAGGACTGCTCGGGCATGAAAGAGGTGATGTTGGCAGTGGGGGTGGCGGTGGTGGGGTGATCGGGAGAGAAGAAGAAGAAGAAGAAGAAGAAGAAGACGTGCCGAGCGCGCGTGCGGGACCGTCAACTTGATCTAACGGTCGCCTACACCGCGTGCCAACCTCCCCCGCTCTCTATCGTCAAACGAAGCGCACCCTCGTCCTCCCATGGTCGCCCCCCCCCCCCCCCCCCCCCCGCGCCCTGGGTCTCACGCGTGGGACTCAACGTGCACTGTCGTAATCATACCCGGACCTGCTTGCATAAACGGCCCCCGCGCGCGTGGTGGTAGCCGCTGAGCCCGGCCGCCCACTGCACAGCCATTCTCCTCGGTTCTATCTTCTTTCTCGCTTTCTCTCTCTCTCTTTGTTATCTTCTCGGTTTGGAAAGGCTCGATGAGAAAGGGCTTCGCAGTGCGCGCCACGAGCATGCAAATATGCATGTGCGCACGCACCGGGGATTCTACCGAAAAAAGCAGAAGAAGAAGCAGAAAGGAATGGTGCGTGCGCCTTCCATTTGGGCCAAAGGCCGCGCCGCCGCCGTCTTCGCTGTCGACGTTGCGTGCGGCCCCGGTCGTACCTCGATATAAACAACTTTCCTGGACATGGCAGTCGGCGCCTTCTTTGCTCTCTCTCCACTTGTTTCCTTTGTTATCTTTTCTTTCTTTTCTCGCCCCATTTCTTTGCCATCTTTTCTTTCGCCCGCGTGTTTATGCGGCCTGCTGTTAACCCTTCCTCTCTCTCGAGGACGGGAAAAGAGAGGGAAAAAGCAATAACCACGGGTGCTTGTATAAACGCCAATCACAGCTCGTTGAAAGGCGGCTTTGCATGCACGCGTTTATTATTATTATTATTATTATTATTATTATTATTATTATTATTATTATTATTATTATTATTATTATTATTATTATTATTATTATTATTATTATTAGACCGAATTATTATTATTAATTATAGGCCTATCTCCATTTTGCCTATACTCTCCCAAATACTAGAAAAGTTTCTGTTTGATTGTATGACTTCCTTCTTAAAAAAATTTTCTGCACTAACACCAAGACAGTTCGGATTTATTGCTGAGCGAAGTACTATAACACTGTTAGAAGAGTTTACCGATGATATATGTTCTGCTCTAGATAACAACCTGTATAGTTGTGCTTTGTTTTTGGATTTGGCAAAAGCGTATATTTTATTGGAAAAGTTGTTTCGTTTGGGTTTCAGGGGACCCTTTTTTGATCTTCTCTATAATTATCTGCATGACAGGTCCCAGGTGGTCATGGGTAGTAAAGAAATTGTTAGCAATAGGAGATATATTACAGCTGGTGTTCCCCAAGGATCGGTGTTGTCACCGCTGTTATTCAATTTATTTATGAATGACTTTCCCTCGATAATCAGAAAAGCGACGGTGTATCAATATGCAGATGATACGGTCCTACTCACACGCCACATACGTTATGAGGAAGCTATTAACACTCTACAGAGTGCAGTTCATAAGGCCATGCAATGGTTTGAAGAAAATTGTGTATTTATAAATGCTAAGAAAAGCAAACTCATGTGCTTTCGAAGTCCATTAAAAACTCAAAACATAAACTTACCAATATTTTTACATGATGAACAATGCAATTCATGTACATGTACTGCTATAGAATATGTAGAGACATTCAAATACCTGGGTATAACGTTCCACAGCGGCATGTCATGGCACTATCATATGGCATTTTTATGTGGTAAACTAAGGAGTGTTGCATATCTACTCTTTAACATAAAGGGCTTAGTACCTGTACCAATCAAGAAAATGATAGTTCACGCACTAGCATACAGTGTGCTGAGGTATGGCATAACAATTTTCGCCTTTTGTTCAGAGAGCTGGAAAAATCGGATTGATACATTACTAAAAAATATATTAAAAAATGTGGCATATGGTACTGCACTAAACTCCAATAATATATTTCATGAATTGGGATTTTGCACTTTCGAGGATTTGTTTATCAGGACCGTTATAATTCGCCATAATTGGAGTAATGAATTTAAAGAGGCATACATTGCTCGTCGATTGTTGAGAGAAAAAAAAAACGTTTTAGAATACCCTATTCTGCTACTAAGTATGGAGAATCTAGAAGAATAGTATACATCCCAAAAATATTTAATGATTTGTCTGATGAATTCTTTTCTGCAACTTCAACAAAACAGTTGAAGAAATTATTGTCGAAATGTTGAATTATTGTTCCCATTCGTTATTGCAATTATTTGTGCTTTTGTATCTTTCTTTGCAATGTCATTGTCTGTTAATATGTAATTAGTACCAACTATTTGTCTGAAAGATGTTAAAAAATGAGTTAATACGTAAATATGTAACCACAACGCTGTACCGACTCTGCCGGGCCTAGTCACACAAGTCCTCATGGACTTAGACAGGCCCGTTTCTTTGTATTGCTATTGGGTGTGTATCAATAAATTATTATTATTATTATTATTATTATTATTATTATTATTATTATTATTATTATTATTATCATTACTTCTTTTTTGTTCCACGTGCGCCACAATTTGCGTGCTTGTGATTATGGCGATGCAATACAGGGAAGCCGTGACTGCCTTGGGGATACGCCATGCCTTTAGTCTAAACTACGCAAGCTCCTTTACCAGATCTCTGGAACAGACAGTATGGTAGTACCACGCAATGCATGGACATGATCGACACAGCGTTCTATGGCATGAATTGGCAGTAATAATGCAGACCAGGCAAAGGGGAGGGGTGGGGGGGGGGGGGGGGGCGGCATGCGTACCTTATCTACACGTTTTGCCCCAGTCTACACATTTTGAGCCAAGCTTAGTAGAGCACTATGGCTCCTGCATTTTAGAAAAAAGTCTTATGGAGCCATTACGAGCCGTCGATTCATCACGGTTGAAGTGGCAATAAATTATTTCTCCAATGTATGCACACGTTCTTCTTTGTACGCTAATCGAGACCAGAATTGCTATAAACCAGCACTAACAATGTAGATTACTGCGTCATCATTGCGAAGACTTGAAATTGACCTGTCTATGCCGACTAAAGTCCATGCCGAAAACAACGTTCAAGTTACGGTCCATTGGCTAGACACTCACAGCGCCAAATTCGCCTGCACTACTATATAAGCCCTATAAGCTTAACTAGAGAGTACGAGAGACGAAATAAATAAGAAAGACAGTGAGGTTGTTCAGAACAGAAAAATCCGGTTTGCTACCCTACACTGGAGGGACCGGAATCTATAAAGAAGGAAATAGAGAGAAGAGGGAGAGAGACAGAGCACATGCACACCATCACATCCGCCCACAACACAGGATATCAGTTAACATTAATCAATGCTAGAGCCGCGTGTGCAGGTTTGTTGTGCGTAAGAACTGCAACAATGCACTCGCAGCCCTCTGCTGCGACGGTTTCTGAGGTCGGTAGTCCAAGATCATTTGTTCTGACAGTGGTAGACAACGACAATGGTATAGCTTTGGTTGAGAGCGCGCCGCGCTCTCGTGGAGAACGCAGACTGATTTTTGTGCTCACGAGGGCTTCGACGGGAATTTCTGGCGCTGGATCCTTTCCCCAAGAGAATAACTCCTCAAGGAAGCCTAACGATAGGCCGGGGTACACTTGTGCCATTTGAACCAGTGGGTGCTCGGCGGCGGTCGGAACTGTCTTATTCCATTTGTCAGTACCTCGGAAGTCCTTTGCTGGTACCGCGTTCAGGGACAGTCGGGATCCCGCCCCTCATGCAAAGGCTACGCCAACCAGCGCGACATCCTATGGGCATACCACCCCTTCTTGCCTTCCTTTCTTCTGTAGCCTTCAATTTACCCTTACACCGAACTGGCTCATTCTCGCCAAGTTATGATGGTGTTGAAGGTTTATAATGACATCCTCTTTGAAACGAGGCGGTGACAAATAGTCACATAGCCCTCCTTGAGCGAATGAAGCTTTACTAGATGTGTTGAAGTCCAACATTTCGGTCATCATGGAATGGTATTTGGATGACGCAGAAAAAACACGGACACGAGAAGAAACGCAGACGAAGACAAGCATTTCGCCCATCTCTACTTCATATTCCCTCTCTTCATTAAAACCTTTATGCATATATGTTGTTAACTTACCTATGCCAGTAACAACCCTGGCTCCATCTCCTTCATGTTATAATTGTTTTTTTTTTTCTCCCGCCGGTATACCCTAAAGTATCTTGCCTATCTCGAGCATTGGCCAGTTTACGCTCCCCTTCCCCGTTTACCCCTTCCCCGGTATGGGGTATCCAACTGGAGATAACCTCTGGTTAACCTCCCTGTCTTTCCTTTACCTTTCTCTCTCTCTCATATCAACTTTGAATCCCGGTGTTTTTGTAAGGTGGACGCTCCCTACAGTCCTGGCTGGGTGATTACTTCGGCATTGTACGGGTATAGTACAACATGCTCGCTCGTCTCCGGTTCCATGCCTTTCGCATCTCATTTATCTCTCTCTCCCGTCTCCGGAGTTTGCTGCAGCAGACACATATCCTGTTGCGAGTATTCGCTCCTGTATGATCGTGCCGCGTCGTTCCAAGACCCCGCACGATCGACGCTATCTGGTGGACGTCATCCAGAACTGCCCGGATATACGTTAACCAGCGGCGCCCTTGACTGTGAAGGCTCCTTGGAATGGCGGCAGCATTTAGAACCGCCGTAGAAACCTGAGTAGCGCTATAGGAACAAGAAGGCGCAACATGTACGACAGCGCTCACGTCGTCCTTGTCCCAACATGCCCGTCCTTATCATTTTAACGCTTTTCAGATTCACAGTATGACAGTACTAGCACGAACTACTGCTTCGACTTCAGCCGAAGCATTAAAGTTTTCATTCATTTATTCGTTCAAATGCTCTCTTCTTCTTTCCTTTATTGTCTCACTATTGTCCTGCATTCGTTAATTTCAGTTTTCATATTCTGGATGGCCGTACTATCAGCACGAACTCAGAAACGTATAGACGTGCCAAAATTACCGACAACGTGACTTTGCATTTCCAAGTCCGCCGGTTTGCGCTACACTGGCGAAGTTTAAACTACACAGTTACCCGCTTCAAACTGTCCCCTCTAAACACCCTATAGCGCCCTGCTTAATGTTGTTATCGTCTCTATAAGTGCATCCCGAGATGCGTCGTGTGTGAGTGTACACACACAAAAGCGTAATTTCAGGACACACGTCGCTTGTGGCTGGATGTGCATGCCGTATGGTGAATGTAAGAGCGTCAACAAACTCATCTCCTCCCCCCCCCCCCCCCCATCACCCCCCCCCCCTTTTTTTTTTTCTTACGCTGCTTTCTTGTTGGTTGGCAAACAGACGCGTGATCGACAGTCGCAAAACCCCACCGTCTTTAGAGGAGGCAATTTGCAGCAGACCAAAAAGAAACGATCAGCCAGCATTGTTATCTGGCACTAAAATGGAGCTGCAAATGCCGGCGCGGAGCTCTTTCGCCAATGAGGGCGCGCTTTCAAAAGGAACCCGTTCTTCCAGTCTTACATGTGCGGGCTTTGATAGAGTCCACCTATTCCTGCCGTTCGGAGTTACCGATTACCTAACCATTTTGCTGAACATTCTAGTCTCCATGTCGTTAGCGTGTGTGGGTTTTCGATAACGCATCCCCTTACATGTCACAAGAGCAATTTACTTCTCGTCATTACGAGGAGTGCGGGACTTCTCTATGCGCCCCGGCCGTCCTTCAGTCTATTTGTTTCTTGCTTTATTTCTGCGACCACGACGGCCTTTCCATTAAGGCTAGGTGAATGATCGATTATCCTTGCCAGTAATCGGGCAATGCTATAGCCCGCGCCTAATTTTCCTTTCTTTCAAACAGGCTATCTGCTTGAAGCAGTTTGAGACTGATGAGCCCAGTGCTCGCAGAATTCTTTAAACTGCGCTTGGCAGTGTGTCTTTCTTTCTCTCATCTTTTATTATTATAATAAAACCGCTGATCGGGGTAAAACCAGGTAAACTATGTAATTTCATATGTGGGTCCGGAATTGTTGAATTCCGGTGAGTTCTATTTTCTCAGAGTGATCACTGAGTGTCGCAAGATCACTGAGGTGCCGCGCTGCATCGGAATACCAATATGGTATTCAGAAGATCCAAGTTGATGAAATGACAATATCTAGACAGATGCGTGAAAGTGTATCAGGAAACATAGAATTCGCAACGACTACGCCCGAGGAACGCCAAAATCGCAAACATTGCAAATGTTAGAGACAGAAGAGATAATATTTGTCCAGTATAACTCAGGGCTGCGGAGCTATTGTACATCGTCAAGAATTCAAGAAAACAACGAAGGCGTTGTTACAGTACTTGAAGTCGACAGGTCGCGGCGACCAGTTCGTAGACATGGCGTGCTCCTTCGAGGGTTCGCGCGACTGGTGCTCTCTCTCCCACTTCCCTTCTTTTTCCCTTTTCAACCCATTACCCTTCCCCCAGTGCAGGGTAGTAAATCTGACTTGCGTCTAGTTAACCTTCCTGCCTTTTCTTACCTCTCTCACATCGAGCACAATGTATTCCAATGTGAAAGGGGAAACGAGGTTGACCTAGCTAAACAGAGGCCAGGCATATATCGACGAGCACCAACAAACCGACGTATAGGAATTGGCGACTGGTAATAGTAAGCAGAAATAATTAATATAACTGACGAATATGTCCGCGCGATTGATTGAGTGATTGATTGATTGATTGATTGATTGATTGATTGATTGGTGGATATGGCTGATTAGCCTTCCAGGGAGAGGCACTGAAGGGAAAGAAACCAGAAGCTAGGGTAACTATAGCTCACAGAATGAGAAGCGCACAAGCAGACACGAACGAAAATCCTTTTTGTGTAATCGACTGGAGAGGGACAGTTCAAAGGGCGGTAAATTCTGATCTCCTAAAATTCTACTATGTCGTATGCCCACGCAAAGGCGTTACTGGAATCCCTCAGCCCAGATTTTCTGACAGAACCGCTCGAGCTTCGCCACGTGGCGTTACACCCACAAGTGCTCAGTGAGATTACGCGTCCAGCTAGCAGCCCTTAGGTGTCGCCTTACGTTTCTTCTCTGGCCTTTGAATCAGTCCTGCATGCTATCGCGTTTCTCTGCAACCAAGCTTTTCCTGTTACATACTAAAGATCGTGCGTAGGTGCAGTCGAAATCAGCTTTCGGGATATTCTCTAGCATACCTGTCGGTGGCGCAGACATGGTATTTTCGAAGTGCCTGCAATCGACTTCGCTCAAAGAGCGTGAGATGAAATAGTAATAGGAGGAGATGGAAAAGAACTAAGCATGAATAACCATTACGCCACGAGCAGTTCTCAAAGTTCAAGGTGGTTTTGACAGGCTAGAGCGTGCGATTCTAAGGGGAAAAAAAAGGAAAGCAATGAAATTTTCGGCAGAGGTGGAAGAAAGAAACGGAAAATTACATCTACACGCATGCAGGTGTGGGGCTTGCACAAAGAACCGCACAACTGCTGGCAATGGCTGCGTAACCAACAATCTCTTTTCGCTGCGCTGAGTGGGTGGATTTGGTTAAGCACGACCCTTCCATCGAAGCGCCTTGTTTACGAAGTTGGCAATACGACTCACTGACAAGGTTTTGCGTCGAAGTTACGCAGGTCCACTATTGTAAGATTAGAGCGAATTGAATAGGCAAGACATTTCCGATATCTCCTCGGTCTCGTAATTAGCTTTCCTTTATCCCCTGCAATGTATACCGTCTCTAACTTTGAAGTTCGCTTAGAACTTTGAATAGCTCTCTTTCGTCGCTGAGATCGCTGGGAGAGACTTTCGCCCTACACAGTCGACATCAAATATGACGAAGATGATGAAACGGGTACTTGCGGTGAGCAGATCGATGCCAGTATATGCCGACCGCATCAAGCCTTGAACGATTTCAGCGCTGCGTGAGTGCGAACCTTTCCTGCTTTTCTTCTTCTTCTTTTTTTTTCTTTATCAGAAGCACTTGGAGTCGCATGCCGTGACTCCAAGCCTTCAACTCAATCCCTATGCCCTAACCTCTACAGACTGCAGTGCACGATTGGCCTTTTACCGAAGCAGAAACAGCACTTCCAAAGGCTTACTCGTTCCGCAATGGAACAGGTGACACGCCTATGGGTGACTCTACACAATTGAACACCTTTTGGTCCCCGGTACGACGTCGAGCTCCGGACAGCGTTAAACCAGCTGGACTCGAAAGATCGTTGGGAAACGTAGATCCTTTTTTTTCCCCCATGGCCATGGAGCGTTACCTACGGGCGCAGAAAGCAGCGAGGGCATTCCTGCAAAACCTCAAGTCGACGGGTCTCAGCGACCGCTTGTGGGACTTGGTGTGCTTCCTCAAGAGTGCGCGCTACTAGTTCTCTTTCTCTTCGCTTCTTTCTCTCTTTTCAACCCGTTAACCCTTCTCCCCCAGTACAGGGTAGCAAACTGGACGCGCGTCTCGTTAGCCTGCCTGCCTTTCCTCTCTTCTATTCCGTCAACCGTCCGTGGTAGCGCAGTGGCTATGGCGTTGAGCGTGCGTGAGCTTGAGGTCGCGGGTTCGATGAGGGCGAAATGCTAAACACACTCGTGCATCTAGATTTAGGTGCACGTTAAAAAACTTCGGATGGTGAAAATTAAACTGGAGTCCCCCACTATATACGGCGTGCGGTATTGACACGTAAGAACAGAAATTGTAACTTAATCATTTAAAATCGTTAACACGAAGAACTGCGTATTTACTACTACTCTCTTCCCATAACCGAAAAGAAACTAGAAATACGAACAAGTAAACTCAATGGAACGCGAACGTTCGAATAAAATGTCAAGGTTCGGTCCGCAGGCAACTAAACTCGCGAAGGCCTGCAACGCTGCATGACATCTGCTCAACATATTCTCCTGATACAAATTAGATGTGGGAGGTGGCGAGCGTCATTGGCCCGGATAAGTAAAAGACCGGAGAACGGAGAATTGGGTTTTCTAACGTTACAGGAGGCGATAGGAGAGTCGCTACCAAATATCGGCTTCTTTTTTTCTAGGCGCGCGGGCCATGTGTGGGATCGTCACCCACACTTACTCTGATCGCTCGACGGGACTCTTCTTCTTCTTCGGCTTTCCTTCGAACGGCGCTGGTAACCAAGAAAATCTCATCAGGGACGCAACGTACAGTGCGGCTCTATCCTTAGAGAACGGTAGGCGGTCGCGTAATCGTGCTGTCGGAGGCAGGGACGAAGGCGGTAAAGGCTTTCTTGATTTGTATGCGGCCTACGAGAGACCCCCCCCCCTCAACCCTCCTCATCCATTTCAGGTATAGGGTATCAATTCTCTCTCACATGGCTCTCCATCTCTCGGCATTGGCCCAATGCTGTACTAGACAAAGCTCTCGCTCGCCGATTTAAGCCGCCTGCGAATTCAGGCGTCCGGGCTCAGGGACAGCTCGCACGCACGCGTATGCATGCGGCATCGGTCTTTTACAGCGCGGCCGGCGACGCGAGTGCGTTCGCCTTCGGCACTCAACTTTAAAAGCGTGCATTGTTGAGGAGGCTAGAGCTGGCACTGCCTATAGAATATGTGGTCAAACTCGTACCTCGAAAAAAATGAGCTGAGATCGTCTAATATAAAGTGGCTCTACAAGGTACCCTGGACTAACTTGTTTTCCTATAGACTTCTCTTTTGGTTTCTACAGACTCTATGAACTGTCTATCAAACAGAATTTAAGACTCACACGTATTATTATTTATTTAGTTAGTTAGTTAGCTTTATCCGTCTCTAATTGTATGACCTTCTGCTCCCTTTACCTTATTTTTACACCATAAAAGGCAGTCAGCCGGTCTTTAAACACTGGCTAACCTTTCTGTAGCTCTCTCTCTCTCTCTCTCATTTTTTTCTCTCCTCTGTAATCTTTCCATCAGTAAAAAATCTTAATATCTGCTTCTACTTAGTTGGCGGCTTCGTCAAACGGGTTGCTAACAGGAAATAACAGCCTACTTTAGGCAACAGGTTAAGTCAGTCAACGGAGCAAGGTCACGAGCCCAAAATGCCTGTCTTCATAAGCGCAGTTTACAGACTCTGTAGCGATACCTGTTTGTATGTCGAATGAATGCGAACCTGTTGGTATACGGAAGAACACCGATTCATAACTGGCCGGAGTCCGGTGCAGTGGCATAGAAGTATTAAAACCAAGCGAACGCTGCGTCAAGGACGATCATTAAAACCCGTCAGCAAGCAACTCTGTGATGCGCGAAACGGCGCAAATTAACTAGAAGAAGAAGACATAAATGACACACAACACAAAAATAAGTTCGCAGATTCCGTTACTGGCATGTTTCAAGCGGCATGCAGTAACGCAGTCCCATTAAAGACCCGTTTTCAAGCCAAGTCACATAACACATGAGTGAGGATCTTTACTGGTCTAACTGGAAAGGAGAAACCAATGTGGTGATGAATTGAACTGTATTCAGTAGCAATATAATAGTACCCTTTTCTTTTTCTTTTTTTAGTGCCATCACGGAGCTTTTGTCATACACTGGGTGACAATAAAAGTACGAATTCTGTACAAGCCCGCCCACAAAACTGCACTCCGCGTGATTCTACGTAGCTTCGTGCTCCAGAACGTATAGTTCTCGAAAGACGGCGACAATACGACATTGAAATAAGTTCGCCTCAGCCCACGACGTCACAGAAATGAGCAAACGCGATTGGACGGCACTTATGCATGCAAATTCCCTTCGAGTTAGACACATGTGTACTTGCCACTGCATTATTAGGTTATCGCCAACTATAATTTGCACCATTTTGTAATGATAGCTATAGCCGGATACAACTTAAGTTGGCAGTGAAGCCCCGCCCCCGCCCTCATAACCGCCAGCCACTGTTCCTCCCGTGAGGCTGCAAATAGTTCGTACTTCAAACTTTCCCTGATACCTTAATAAGGCCGTAACCACATAAATAAAATTATAAGCGCGTAATTTTATACGTTTTCCCTCGTCTATTATAGTGGAACGTACAAGTACGACAAGCACAGTCGTATCAAGTACGACGCCATCTCGAAAATGTTGCTTGACGACGTTTTTGTTTGCTTCTGTGACTGGCTGGCGGAGTAACACAATCCCGCGCGGTCCGTGTGCCTTTGTCGCCAAGTCGCATTCTACTATAGCTGTGAAGCAAAAAGCTCGAAGAAAGATTCCCGTCGAGCTTATAGTGTATTAATATTCTGACTGGTTGACGCCGGCATCCGGCGCCAGCGATGGTGCACGGATTTAGAGAGACAGTATGGCAGCGATGCCAGTTTCGTTTGCGAAACCGCGACGTCGCGCGGCCACCGCGGTTCATCGAACTTCCTTTTCTCGCATACCACGTGCAGCGCACGGGAGGAATACCAAATGTATGCAGCGAGACCGCATGTGGCTATCTCCCTAGGACAAGGACTGCGCCGAAAGGGTTTGCATGCAGCTGCAGGTGGGCACGGCCCGCCTGCCTCTGCTGCTGCTGCTGCATGAATGCGTACCGTCGGCAGCTGCCGCGGAGTCGCGGTGCGTATCGACACCGACGAGGTATTGCGAGAGTTGACGCCGCCGCGGTCGCGAGGAATGCGACGCGGCGAGAAAGCGGGTCGTGCATATTGTATGTGCGACGGTATTGCGTGCGACCGAGCGAGCGAGCGAATGCAATGCAAAGTTCCATGCGGACGGGGGAATTAGCGATGTCTGTATACGCGGCCGCGATTGCGATCGAAACCTCGAGATTTTATAGAAACATCCGGGGATTGACTTCGGCATCAGATAGCCGTATATACGGCTTTGCTCCATCTGTCTATGTGAGAAAGAGAACGTGCGCACGTGTATGTGCGCGTGCATATATATATATATATATATATATATATATATATATATATATATATATATATATATATATAACCAACAGCCATTGATTTCGATCATCAGGGTATCTTTAATGTGCCAGCAATGCACGGGACACGGGCGTGCCTGCATTTCGTCCCCCTCGAAATGCGGCCGCCGCCGTTGGGATTCGATCCCGCGACCTCGTGCTTAGCAGCGCGACACCCTATAGCCGCTAAGCCACCGCGGAAGGTTCGCAAAAGCGTTTCTGCGTTTCTTGAGATGCTCCAGCTTGGGACAAAATGAGGCATGGACGCTTCATTGCGTGTGCATGCATATTGTGACTGCTCTCCCTTCTCTTAGCGGCAGATAACCGCGCTTAGCCTGCTTAAGCCCCCTGCCTTGTCTCTATCGCTCATCCCGACAAATTAGAATTAAACAATAACGAAAGCTTTTGAGTCGCATTGCTTCTTAAAAGAACAAACTGCATCGGCGTTTTGCTCTGTACACGAAACAAGGTGAGTAACAGCAACCCATGTCCCCACACTGCGGAAGAGACTCGTAAACTATATTCCCATAACAAACGTTTCGCTATATGCGGACACATTCATTGTTATACGGCTTTCGAAAGAAACAAAAATATTCTATTGAAGTTTCATGCATGGTATTTCATTTGATTTTTTATCGCCTTCCGTGATCTTTCTGTTAAGCTCCGATACAAGTGAGATGATGCACGGCTCCTGCAAGGATTCGTTGTATTGCTACACAAATTGCTCTTTCTGAATCAGCGAAGTTTTATTGAAAATCGTACTGTGTACACTGCATTCTCCCTCAGCTGCAACACACTTTATATCTCACCAGTTTCGCTTTCGCTAAGCGAAACGAACGTCCGTTCGGTCTGTTCGCTCATTCGCCCGCTCGCTCGCGAGCACTGGATGGGTTGGCCTGCATGGCTTGTGCATAGACGTTGCACGCATGTTTCTTTTTTTTTGTGCTTTGACGCCGGTTTCTCAGCAGTCAAATTTGTCACCGGTTCCTCAGCAGCGCCGACAGGCGTGCGGCAGTAGGCGACGAACACTCACCAGAAGCCGTGAGCTCCATTTTGACTTTGAGGAATGCATAAAACGTGCGACGGTCTCCCATGTTACAAAACTCGAAAGGGCCAACAAACATATAAAATAATATATCCGTAGGTGAACGGCGAATGGTTCGGATCGCTTCAAATAACGCGCCGCAAAAAAAAAAAAAAGAGCTTTTCTTCCGCCGAGGAAACGGGGGTAAGCGAAGCTTGTGGCAAGACGACGCTGTCGCAGGAGTTCCGCTTCGTTTGCCCTAAACTTAGGGGAGGCTTCGCTGAGGTTTGTCTTCAACATGGCGTTCCCGCAACTCGGAGTCCGCAGCTGAGGGTTTCGCCTGGGCTTCGGAAGCTCTCACGCTAGGATCGGCACGTCGAAGACGAGCCTTTTCCCGAGCGAGTTCGTGGCGCCGTTGCTCAAACGCAGCCTGCTCCTCTGCGGCACGCACCACGCGAGGACTTCCCATGCGGGCGCCGAAACTGATCTGAGGCGAGCGAAGCCCGGCGCAGCGCATGCCGACTCCCTTTCCTTCCCTTTCCATCACCGCGACACACCAAGTGACCGTGATTGGTCACGGGCGTCACGAGATCCGGCGCCAGCACAGCTTTCCCCGCACCTCATCTTTCTTTCTTTCTGCCTTTCTTTCCTTCCTTCCTTCTTTCTTTATTTTTGTTCTTCCTTCTGCATTTCTTTATTGTCCCTGGCTCATACTAGCACATCCAATGCGAGTATGAGCCATAGTAGTTTTAGCGTTACATCGCCGGCGCAGGCTAGCATATACAAGCTTCGCATAAAAAAAATTACCTTCTCTATTTTCCACATAAGAAAACACGAACGAAATTGTGGGTCTAGTTCAAGCAGCGGTAGCATGAGCGCATTTCGCTTCCGTAACCTTCGCTACATAACCAAGCGCTACACAACCGTACATCACTACACAACCATGTTTAGAAAAAAAGTTTATTGCAACAAAAGATGGTGCCAATATTTTGAGTCACAATGATCGGCACAATAACACCACGATGAAAACATATACAAAGTACTGAGCATTGCATACGCGGCACGTTTTCACAGAAACGTCCTAGTCCACATGGCCTCACTAACATATTACCACTCAGACCAACAGAAACACAGTTACACATAAAGTAATTGTCAGATTTTGTACAATGATGTTGAATGTGTACAAGTACATGAAAGCTATGTACAATGTTGATGTGGCCGAAGCACTTACATAATTATGTAGCGATGCCATGATATGTGTATACGTACATACAAAAATTATCATGCATACGGGAACATGCGCACCCAGAAATAACGGGCACGTACCTACTATGTAAATTCAATGAAAACCTTTGATGGTCTGGCTGCAAGAACCAGACTGGTCGAAAATCAAGCCATACGCATCAATCAGCCACCGACAGGAAACGGCATAACCACTGTCGAACGAACTCCTCTTCCCCGAGGAAGAACAACTCCTCTGACAGAAACGACAGCCGCTCCACAAGTGGGAAAACAGAGCGCGGTGACGATGTCCCGCGGCAACTGCCTGCCGGCAACTACCACCGACAAAAGGCCCCCGCAGCAATTCGTGCGACGCGGCCACGTGATCAACGACCAGGGTTGATAAAGTGGTTAACCCTAAGGCCGCGGAAACCAGCATGCCCGGCCCTCCAAAATACCCAAGCAACGACGCATGCAGCAGCACATGCTTGCCGGATTAGTGAAGGGGGCGATTGGGGCAGAGCGAACGTGGGACCATGCCCCACCGAGCTAAGTCTGTCACGCGTTGTAAGGGAGCACGCGCCACCTTAGACGCCACATGAAGTCGAGGAGATAACCAGACAGAAAGCATTGCGTTATCGCACCCCACGGTACATTATTGGAACGTGCGCAGCCCACCGGGGGAACCAGAGCAAGCAGCAAGGCTGCCATTGTATCCATAACACGGTTTTCGAGGACGTCTTACATCAGGGCAGACCCGCTGTATGTTGTAACTGCCACTGCCGTAGAGTAAAATGCAGACGCGTTTAATAACTGCGGCCCGAAATTTAGGTGCACGCCTGGGAAGGGGTAGCGAATCTTTGTGCCAAAGAAATAGCAGGTCAATTCACGTGCTGGACGCTGATCCCCGTGTAATAGGTGAAGCAGAAATCCCAGAGCAATCAGCCGGCAGCGGACAGACACGGATGGGAACGCGAACCCACCGCGAGAGCTGTAACCTGTCTCTATGGCTATACTGTCACCTCGAAGCTGAAGCTCTTTTCTGATGAAGATGATGTCGGTAGCGGTTTGGCTGCGGGATCGCTGTCATCGCCTCCGACATCTCCGGTAGCCGGGGGCTCATTCAGACGCAATGGCGCAACGGCTTTTGCAGAAGAGCCACAAATCGAACGCGGCGTTGGAAGCGACGCTGAGGCGGGAAGCCACAGCAGATTTCGTTTGTGTATCCAGCGTAGAATTCATAGCGTCAGGTGTTTTAGCCATGTTTAAAAGATCGGTGTGATCACGAATGCTGATTGTGGTAGCCCAATGGGAGGCTACATCGGCCACAGCATGTGTGAGTGAGTGAGTGAGTGAGTGAGTGAGTGAGTGAGTGAGTGAGTGAGTGAGTGAGTGAGTGAGTGAGTGAGTGAGTGAGTGAGTGAGTGAGTGAGTGAGTGAGTGAGTGAGTGAGTGAGTGAGTGAGTGGAGTGAGTGAGTGAGTGAGTGAGTGAGTGAGTGAGTGAGTGAGTGAGTGAGTGAGTGAAAGAACTTAATTGGAGGTCCGGCCAGGACGTGAACTTGTCGCGCACCCGGCCATAGTCCCACGTCGGGACCGGCAGGTCTAGCCCATCGGCCTTTGCTGCTTGGGAAGCCGGCGAACATGGCGGGTGGCGAATGGTGCAGGACGAGGCCACGTCGAGATTAGCACGCACTTCTTTTTTGGTCGAGGAGGCTAGCGAACACTGAGTGTTGTGATTGCCTGGGCTGCTTGCCTTTTCTGTGTCATTTGCCGACGCTGGCTGATGCGAAGTCAGTATACAATTTTTTCGGCCACGGCGTGACGTGCAGTCGCGACCGCAGCTGACGCCGGTGGTAGGGGGGAAAAGACTCCAGCAGCAGCATGTGAGATGAGAGCCGCACGGGTCACACGACCGTAGGGTGGCTATCCTCGCAACACCGACAAGGGCAGTCACCTCATTCGCTTTTGTGGCCGTGGATGCCACAACGGCCCAGAATGGTGCGGTGCACTGTGCACGGTATAGTGGTCGCCGGAGCTGCATCGACGACACACACGTTGTAAACAGAGGTAGTCAGATGTCACTCGGTGACCAGAGACTCACAGATAACTGGGGACAGGGTCTGTGGTGCTCATCTCCATTCGAACGAAGCTGACACCTGTGAGCGCCAAGTCGTCCGCTCATAAGGCCAGCGTTGAAAGACAGAACCTTGCCGTATGGTGACATGCCCTGGACGAGTACTTCGTTAGGAACGAAGGATGGCAAGGCAAGCTACGTTGGTCCCCTGCGGGCCGACGGGAACGACAGGACAACGCTCGCCACCAATGACAAGGCAGCCAGCATCGACAATTAGTCGGGCAAGTCATGCTCTTGACGTTAACTTGGAAGCTGAGGCCTTCCATGTGATGAACGCAGTTGACCTGAGAGAGTCCAAGTATAGAGGCCGTCGCATCGACGACGGTCTCGGAACCATCACCCGTAGGAAAAACAACATGGAAGACTTAGGCCTTTCAGGAAGTCCACGATGCTGTAGGCGCCATGCATGGCGTGAAGAGTATCTTAGGTCGGAAAGAAGCCACTATCTCAGCGGTTGCATTTATATACCTGGTGTTTCAGCCAACACTTTCAAAATATTTTACAGGTTGCCTGTGGCAGATAGCACAATTCTACTTAATGAGCTGGTCTACTCGAAGAGGGAGCATTATACTTGCACAAAGAAATTAGAATGCATAATCGACTATTTAACAGAAATTCACCAATTAAGTTTTTTAACTAATTACCTTATGGCCCATATTGCAATTTACGAATTATAGCGGTGGAGTTTGTAAGGCGATCGGATCCACTTGGAACGCATTCTCAGGATGGCACCAGTTTTGAGATATTAATTCCCGAACTTTGCGGAGAAATGCAATGGCGTTCCAGTTATTTTAGTGCTCTAATGCATAAAACGACGTTTTGTTAAGAAAACAGAAGAATTGTAACGAGCAAAACAATTTTAGCTATTGCGACTGAATCCGAGCAATTCAAGACATCAGCTACTCCCTATCCTACTCAGCCTCCTGTCCACACCTTTAGCGCAGCTTTGGTTTGTTTCTTTCTAATATATTTTTACGATTGGGACTTGAAAATATTAGTGGATGGCCATTTCAATGGTAGCAAATGCCTTTTAACTTATTTCAACAGTTACTTAACATTTCAGTGGTTGCCATGACATAATGACATTAATGGATTCGCCGACAAGGTGGCCCCCGGTCTACCCAACCAAGCAGTTCCGATCTCACTAGCAAGATGATAAGTGGTTCTTGAGGGAAAGGGAAAGGTTGGCGCTATCTTCTGCAGCCCTTGAGGGAGCACGGCTCAGCGCCAATCAAGAACCGACGCTGCAAGGAAACTGAGAGAGAGAGAGAGAGAATAACATTTTATTGAATGGACAGGAAAGGGGTTGTTGGGAGCGGGTGGGTGGGTCCCTGAATTTCCTGGCTTGGATTATCACGCACCCTTACTGGTCGTCTCCATGTTCCTCGAAGTTTCACCTGCATAAACTTGATCCTTCTTTAAAGCTGCAACTGGCCATCACGAATTCCTCACTCCAATGCAACGTTTTTGCGCCGCCTCTGCATCGGGGTTTCATTCACGAAAGCTTACTCGCTCCCCATTGGAATGGCTGACACGCCTACGTGCAACTCCTGCGGGACCGAAGAACCCAATGAACTCGTCGAGTGCTTTTAATGCGAAATCATTGTATGCCCATATGAAGCGGAAAATCCGGCGCCCGGCGTTATCATCCGATGGTACCAAAACCCACGTGACCAAGTGCTGACGTCACGTTCCTGGCTCTGGACCTGCTGCGGCTCACACTGCGAAATGTCACAGTGAGCCACGGCGTCGTACGGACGCCGTGTCCCACACCGAAAAAACCAACCTGGCCCACTCCCAACTTTGGATGCAGGTGGATTATAATTAAGGTAGATTAAAGCGGTTTAAAGTGTAAAAAGGTGGCTTAAGGTGGAATAAAGTGGGAAAAGGCTGGTACAAATTTAAGCATGGTGGATTAAGGCGGAGTTTTCAGACCATTTTCAGCAGCCAATATCCTCAATTGGATCACGGCCGTGCGCGTCGCTGGCGCAGAAAGCAATGAGGGCGTTCACGCCAGGAGTTAGCTTGACCAAGTCAAGCATGGGCTTCAGGTTAAGATCGCATTTTTGAACACGGGGGTTATGTCAATCTTCAAGTGTGCACTAAACTAGCGTTCTCTCGCTCTCTTTCTTTCTCTTCCCATCTTTATCTGTTTTCGTCTCTTTATCCCATTTGCCCAGTGCATGGTAGCAACCCGGAAGTGCGTCTGGTTAACCTCCCTGCCTTTCCTGCCTCTCTCTCACTATCTTGGCGCGAAATTCGAAAACACCCGTGTACTTAGATTTAGGTGCACGTTAAAGAACCCCAGGTGGTTCAAGTTATTCCGGAGTCCCCCCTATAGGGTGTGCACCTCGTAATCAGATCGTGGCTTTGGCACGTAAAACCCCATAACTTAATTTTTTTTTCTGTTTCTCAGCCGTTAGAAAGCGCCAAAAGTTTTAAAAACATTCTTTTCAAGGGACACTAAAGAGAAATATTATTCCAGCTATGTTAGTAAATTACCCTTCTACAATGTCAAAAAAAGCCGCTCTTACGAGAAGATACATTATACGCCAGAAAAGACGCAAAAAGCGATGGACCGGTGGCGACGCCACCTCGAAGTTCCAGCACCAGCTCACCATGACGTCATGAATTTGGACAGCGTCTGCACGGGCGCAGTTAACTTTTTTGTCGTAAAAGATGTACTACATTGTATTCTAAAGGAGCCAAAGACTGAACACAGCAAACGTCAAGAACGTCTACTGAGCCCACAACCACCCAAATAAGACAAAACATCTTGAAATCCGTGACGTCACGCTTACATACCGGCTCTCAGGTTTCGGCACGAAATTGAAAAAATGAAACTTCAACCTTCATTTTATTGCGATAGCAATTATATGGACACTCCAAAGCAGATTTCTGCAGTCGGCGTCGCCGTCGTCGTCGCCGTCGCCGTTGCCGTGAGGTTCCGTATGACGTCAATGGAGATGAAATCGTCGGCGCGCGCCGCCGAACGCTGTATGTGCGAGTGAAAGGGCGCGAGGGGCGTGCTCTTTCACGGGGAGTTAACCCACGGCGGAGAACAAACGCGCGTTCTGCGCCGTGCTTCCTTAAGGGCTGCAGAAGTAGGCGTCTCTTTCCTCCTTTACAATCACCATATATGTAGAGCAAACGCGCCTTCTTCCGACGCGCGAAAGGCGGTGGGGGGGGGGGGAGGGGGAGGGAAGGGAGGTGACGTTTAGCTGTGGCACCAAGTGCCTATTTATATCAGAGGCTCCTGCAACAGTCGGCAACGCCGCACGCATTTTGTGCGAACGCGGGCAAAACGCCGACGGCGTCGACATTAGTTACAATCATTACTCCGTATAGCTCTCTACAAATTTGCTATCGCAATTGATGCTTCGCCTTTCAGGTGAAACTGCGACCACTTTTTTATTGCGATAGCAATTATATGGACACTCCAAAGCAGATGTCTGCCGTCGCCGTCGTCGTCGCCGTGAGGTTCCGTATGACGTCAACGGCGCTGATAGGCGGCAGCTGCACGAGCGAAAAGGAGACTGACTGGGGGCACCTGTCTCCTCCTCACTCCTGCAGCTGCAGCCGATCATCAGCGGCCGAAATGGACAGTCCACCAGGTGCACTCTTACAGAATACCTCCCCAGAAAAGCAGTTAAGGGAGAAAGCAAGTAGAACAAACGCGCGTTCTGCGCCGTGCTCCCTTAAGGGCTGCAGAAGTAGGCGTCTCTTTCCTCCTTTACAATCACCATATATGTAGAGCAAACGCACCTTCTTCCGACGCGCGAGAGGCCGTGGCGGAGGGGGGGGGGGGGGGGGGGGGATGGGAGGCGAGGTTTAGCTGCGGCACCAAGTGCCTATTTATATGAGAGGCTCCGGCAACAATCACCAACGCCACACGCATTTTGAGCGAACGCGGGCAAAACGCCGACGGCGTCGACAACAGTTCTGCGTGTTGCCGGTGCTGCTGCATGTCCAAGTTTATACAGCTGATAAAGCTAATATCATTACTCCGTATAGCTCTCTACAAATTTGCTATCGCAATTGATGCTTCGCCTTTCAGGTGAAACTGCGACATCTTTTTAATGCGAAAGCTATATATGCCTCATTACGCGAAAATTCCATCGGCGTGACCGAAAGATGGTACCAAAAATGGCCGACGCCGAGTAAAAACACGTAGTAAAAACACGTAGAAAAAGCTCGGATTGACGTCACATTTTCCAGGGAGGTTCCTGTGAACAAAGTAAGTTGATGGCTTTGAAAAGCAAACTGGGTACATTTTATTTCTGATTTTTTTTCCCCCGCGTAGAAATGAAATAGCAATGCGATATCCGTCCTGACCTCTAGTTCCGCTTTTAGAACATTTAGAGGGGAACTGCCAGCATAGACAAACTCCTCCTGCGAACCGTAACATCGGTGTCGGTTGAATGCCTAAATTTTGCCGCGATATCAATCATAGTGATGGTCGAGGAGTGTTTGCACCGTCGCCGTTGTCATGCTGTTACGGCATCAGCACGCAATGCGCGCGGCCCACACTTGGAGGGTCACCATGTCTCTAGAGACGCGCAGTGCGTTCGGCTGCAATAGCGACGAATTAAGCCATGTGAACGCATGCACCGCCACCCGGCGTTTTATCGGCTCTGCCACAGCAAGAGCAGCGCTCAGGGGACGTATCCTGTGACGATCACTTTCGGCGATACCATCCCCTCGGCCATCCAGCGCGCGCTGATTGGCTGGTTGAGCACTACGTCACGCGAAGGCGATAGCATGGCCGCTGGATAATAAAAAAAAAAGCAGGGGTATCGGCGAAATTGTGATCGTCCGATAATACGCGCGTCCCCTGGTTGCCGCTGTTGGCAAGAGCGCATGCGCAATAGCGTTCCTGGTGAGCAGCGGTGTGCAAATCCCGTCGTGGTGCCAGGGTCGCTCGATCAAAACGCCCAAGTTCGCAGGAGTGCACACACTGGTCACAGCGGAACTGAGAACAAACGTTAACGGAAATCTTTCTAATCATTTTTTATTGCGATAGCAATTATATGGACACTCAAAAGCAGATTTCTGCCGTCGGCGTCGCCGTCGCCGTTGCCGTCGCCGTCGCCGTGAGGTTCCGTATGACGTCAATCGAGATGAAATCGTCGCCGCGCGCCGCCGAACGCTGTATGTGCGAGTGAAAGGGCGCGAGGGACGCGCCTTCTTTCGACGCGCGAGAGGCCGTGGGGGAGGGGGGGGGAGGGGGAGGGAAGAGAGACGACGTTTAGCTGCGGCACCAAATGTCTATTTATATCAGAGGCTCCGGCAACAGTCACCAACGCCGCAGGCATTTTGAGCGAACGCGGGAAAAACGCCGACGGCGTCGACAACAGTTCTGCGCGTTGCCGGTGCTGCTGCATGTCCAAATTTATACAGCTGATAAAGCTAATATCATTACTCCGTATAGCTCTCTACAAATTTGCTATCGCAATTGATGCTTCGCCTTTCAGGTGAAACTGCGACAACTTTTTTAAGGAGCTGACGAACGCCGATGGACGCATCTCGTCCACCATCTAGATGCGACGCGTGCAACGCCATTGGCGGATCTCCTCATCAGCTCTGCTTCCTGAGACGCAACGCTATATAAACCTACCTATCGTTTTCAATGCTTCGCCATTGGGCGAAACCGCAAACTTTCTTCGTCTCTTTTGTTTTGTTTTGTTTGGTGCGCCCGTGGACGCTAGCATATCCCCTCCCCTGACTTTGGGTTCCGTATCTCCAAAAAAATGTCACAGTTTCGCCCTAAGGGCGAAGCAATGAATGCGATAGCAACACAGCAATGTCATACGAAGTAAGGTGAGCGGCTTTGGTAGCAACAACACGCAGAACTGTTGTCGACGCCATCGGCGTTTTGCCCGCGTTAGCTCAAAATGCGTGCGGCGTTGGTGACTGTTGCTGGAGCCTCTCATATAAATAGGCACTTGGTGCCGCAGCTAAACGTCGCGTCCCTTCCTTCCCCCTCCCCCACGGCCTCTCGCGCGTCTGAAGAAGGCGCGTTTGCTCTACATATATGGTGATTGTAAAGGAGGAAAGAGACGCCTACTTCTGCAGCCCTTAAGGAAGCACGGCGCAGAACGCGCGTTTGTTCTCCGCCGTGCGTTCACTCCCCGTGAAAGAGCGCGTCCCTCGCGCCCTTTCACTCGCACATACAGCGTTCGGCGGCGCGCGGCCACGATTTCATCTCCATTGACGTCATACGGAACCTCACGGCGACGGCGACGGCGACGGCGACGCCGACGGCAGAAATCTGCTTTTGAGTGTCCATATAATTGCTATCGCAATAAAAACTCCCCATCAATTGGACAAAGCCCCCGAACGCTGCAGGTCAGCGCATTGCAGACGAGCTCTAACGCGGCCACGGCGGTAGCGGCCGGCGGTGGTGCGGCCAGTAGCTCCTCGCGATGGGAGAACCATTTTCCGGCGATTAAACAGCAGCGCGGCCCGCGAGCGTTGGAGCTTGCGTCAATAGGGTCGCGTCCTCCGTCCTTTTCATACGCGACTGGCCGACGCAGGCCTTCCCTTTGTCCCGCTCTCGGAGCGCGTAAGCTGGCGCGCGCGCGCTCATGTGTGCGCGTACGCGCTCGCGTGTGTGTGTTATGGCGGCGGCGACATCAGCCGTCGCGAGCGGCCGAGCGATTGTTCGGAGCGGGCGCCCGCCGGCCCGTCAAGGCTGTCGCTATGCGCTCGTCTTTCCAGCTGCAAAACGCCACTGGCACGGCTGCGCGCACACAAACGCGCTTGCGTGTTACACGCAGAGAAACTTGTTGCTGCACTAGTTGGCACATAGTGACCTGCGCGTTTGTGTTCCAACGAAGTTTAAAGGGACACTAAAGAGCAACCCTAAATGAGTTTAATACTGATAAAATAGGCTTTCAAAACTTGTTGCAGGATTAGTTGGCTCATAGTGACCTGCGCGTTTATGTTCCAACGAAATTTAAAGGGACACTAAAGAGCAACCCTAAACGAGTTTCATACTGATAAAGTAGGTTTTCGAAACTCGTATGTTCATTTATTTCAGGGAAATGGAATAGTTACTGGTGAAAAAAAAATTAAGACTTTTTTTTTGTTTTCTAAAATTTCACTCTTGCCGAAACTTGAGCTCCGAGTGCATTTCCTGATATTTCAAAGGAATTTCTCGTAGTCGGACCATTTTAACATAGAAGTCCCGTTTTCGGCTCGGATGTATAGGCCCTCTATCACTCCCTGCATTGCTCCTCGCTCGATCGCCACTCCTTGCCTCGTCTGATTTCTTGCACTGAAGGAAGTGATCGACGGCGCCGACCAACACGTCTCAAAAGAATAAATGGACATGCATGTTGCTTTAAGCCCTGTCTATCCGTATACGCAGTAGGTGCTTCAAATAGCTTGGTTCATATACCACGCCGGATAGACGTCGAGAGAGTGAGAGCAATGTTTGACATTTTGGCAGCCAAATCTAACTGATGTAACGATGTTGACGTAATGTGTGTAACTGATGACACCCGGTAGAGAGACTGCACGTTTTATCTTCCACAACAAGTAACTAACTGTTCCCAGCAAGTTGAACCCTAAACGCCTCGCGTGGGACACGACAACCGCTACACAAGCCGCACGTGTGGGCATTAATTCGCTGGTGCGTTTCCTAAAAGGGCGCTCACCCGCGTTGGCATCACGCGATCCACTTCGCACATTAGCGCCCGTGTTTGCTCAAGAGAGCGTGTGCACCTATAGGCTCCCCTCGCTAGATACTAAGTATAACAATGAGCCCGACGTATGTAGAGCATGTCGGTATATAGAGGCGCTAAGTGCGGGAATCAGTTTACGCGAATCAGCTCGCGAGAGGCCGTAATGAATGGTGCCTCCTTGGCGTGCCACTCGGGCATATAGACGCGTATCTGGGGCGCCTGTCCTGATCGCTGCCATGCCTGCTGCAAAGGCGCGACTATTCATCACGCCTTTCTTCGCGCCCCGCGAACGATGAATGTGCGGATGTTTGCATTCGATGCAAAGCGCGCTGCGTGGAGCTCTGTTTGTTTCTGGTCTTCCTTCTTGTTCTTTATATCGCCTCGTATATGTCTGCGTTCCTTGGTGTATGGACCTTTTAGGTCGGCCGGTCATCCTCCGCTGTGTTGCCGAGACTGTTCTTGACAGTTACTCGAAAGTACGGATATCATCATCGTCATCATCATCAGCCTATATTTATGTCCACTGCAAAACGAAGGCCTCTTCCTACGATCTCCAATTACCCCTGTCTTGCGCTAGCTGTTTCCCACTTGCACCCGCAAATTTCCTAACTTCATCAACCCACCTAGTTTTCTGCCGTCCTCGACTGCGCTTCCCTTCTCTTGGTATCCATTCTGTAACCCTAATGGTCCACCGGTTATACAGGATATACAGTTGCCAAAGAAACATGCCAAGTAAGTGACTAGTAGTCTGACATACGCTGGGGGAGCGAAACAGTGGAGTATAGAAAGATGACAGAGCGAAAGGCAAAGAGCAAGAGAAATTGCAGCGAACGCGTGCGCGAGCAAGAACAGGGTCACGCAGCATTACCATAGACGCAGTTATTTTTAAAAAGCACACAAGTGTCTTCATTGTTTCGTTGGCTGACGAGCGGTGAGCTGAGCTTTTGAGTGTACCTTCTGAAAGGACAGTGGCAACCCCACCTAGACTGACAGTGCTCTGCCGTCCGGTCGGCTGCCAATTCGTTGGAGAGGGATTGTCTCTACAAGTCAAGTCGATGACAGTGACACTTTGGGCGGTAAACGCAGACATCGCGTGCAGGTGTGTCACGCAATCTCGTAAGTGATGAATATGCTCCGGCGAAGGCGATTCCCAGCCACCGCCGACCCAGGAAGTTTGGTGCATTTAAGAGTTGCAGGAAGGCTGGAAGTCAGAGTAGCAGCGAGGGACTCCTGGCGCAGAATACAATCTAGTTATCTTCATATTCTAGAGATAGCCCAATCATTTAGAGCCTGAGACACGTGGTACAAGGTGTCGTCCTATGGCGATCCGACATGCGATGGGTCTGAAAGCTGACTACTCCGACACACACACACACACACACACACACACACACACACACTGACTCTCTCGCTCTCTCTCTCTCGCATACACACACACACGCACGCACACACGCACGCACGCACACACGCACGCACGCGCGCACACACACGAACTGAAGTACTTTATCTCTTTGGTAAATGTGAACATAAAAGGAAATGTCAAGAATATGGAGCGAAATGAAGTCGCGGGGAAGCCCACTATAACAGAACAGGAGCCCAGACAAAAGAGAGAGAGAGAGAGAGAGCCATGGCAGCTAAACCGCGCCTGCAGATGAGCGGGCGGCACGAAGCCATGGCAGCGTCATCGACCGCTGGTTTTTCCCCGGATCACGTGCACATCGGTGACAGGCGTGACTCACTCTCTCAGAATCGGCGTGGGCGGATCTCGATTTCAGAACCCGCGTGCCAGTGTCCAAACGCCTTGCCGTTGTCACTCAGCGACAAATTTTTCCACATTTTGTACTTTCGTTTTTGACGGCAAGTGTGCACTCATAGGCTGGGTACGCTGTATAAGCTGCAGCGGTTTTTTTTTCGCCCCCCCCCCCCCCCCTTCCTCGGCAGGTAAACTAGCACTGCGGCACCCATCCGGCAAATGCTGGAGGTGATTTTATTACCAGTAGTGCCTTGTATGGGGCAATTCTAACACTCAAATTTTTCAATTTATGATAAATTTCACGCTTCACCGATATATATATATATATATATATATATATATATATATATATATTGTCGCGACGTCGGAAGCTCGAGGGACAAACGAAACGCACTTGTCAGCAGAGGCAGTAACAAGAACGGATGGTGTTTAATACCGCGTGCTAGTTACTACTTCTTCTTATGAAAAACATAAACACACAATTATGAAAAACATAAGCAAGATCTTGCTTCTGTTTTTCATAAGTGCCGATATGTTTTTTTACGTCGTCGTCATTGCCGCACTAGACACGCGGCATTTGCCTCCCTCCCAAGGGAAGCATCGTCCCAATGCGCAACTTGAGCGTATGCATGTACGAGACACTAAAACGCGAGTCACTTGGAAAAGTACGGCTTCATGCGCACCACACGCACCACTTCGGGGGATTGCTTGCGGCGCCGCGAACAAGCTTCTCCATCGGGCATGACCTCGTAATTCACGTCGTTCAGTCGTCGGATAACTGTGTATGGGCCAAAATATCGCCTTAGTAGCTTTTCAGAAAGTCCCCTACGCCGAATGGGTATCCAAACCGACACTCTCTCGCCGGGTGTGTAGGCGACGAATTTGTGCTGACGATTGTACCGCATTGCGTCCTGGTCTTGCTGGTGGTGGATGCGTACACGTGCAAGCTGTCTGGCTTCTTCGGCACGTTGACCAAGTTCTTCAGCATCTGCATGGATATCGTCGCACTCGTGGGACAGCATTGCATCCAAAGTTGTAGTGGCTTCGCGACCGTGTAGTAAGCTGAATGGTGTCATACGAGTCGTTTCCTGTGGAGGGGTGTTATATGCGAAGGTTACATAAGGCAAAATCTCGCCCCAGTTCTTATGGTCCACGTCGACATACATGTACAGCATGTCTGCGAGTGTCTTGTTAGTCCATTCGTCTGGGGATGATAGGCTGTCGTTTTCCGGTGGGCTGTGCAGCTGAGTTTGAGAACTGCTTCTAAACGTTCTGCCGTGAACGCGGTTCCTCTGTCATAATTACAACCGCTGGGGCACCGTGCCTAGGAACGATTTTTTCGACGAAAAATCGAGCTACTTCAGCTGCTGTTCCGCGCTGGGTAGCTTTTGTCTCCGCATAACGGGTAAGGTAGTCAGTGGCGACAATAATCCACCTGTTCCCTGTAGTTGAAGTTGGAAACTAGCCAAGAAAATTCATGCCAATTTTGGCAAAGGGCCTTCCCGGTACCTCTACTAGGGTGTAGGAGACCAGCTGGCTTGTCGGGTGGTGCTTTGCGTCTTTCGCAGTCTGGACAAGTGCGTACATGATGTTTAACATCGGCTGGGAGCTTCGGCCAATAATACTTCCGCCGCAGTCGGGACAATGTTCGTGTGGAGCCCAGATGACCTGAGGTGGCCTCATCATGACACGCTGCGAGAATTTCATTGCGAAGCGAAGCAGGCACGACCAGTAAGTAGGTGCTGCCCGTCGGAGAAAAGTTCCTCTTATAGAGGACATTTTCCTTCAAATAAAATGACGCCAGACTGCGTCCAAACAGTCGAGGCAGGTCTTTGCCTCGGCCTTCCAAGAAATCAATAAGCGGAAGCAGTTCTGGGTCGTCGCGCTGCTGCTGGGAAATGGTAAATGTATCGACGACTCCCAAGAATGCAGTGTCTGTGTCCTAATCCTCGGTGACAGAAGGCTGTATAGGTGACCGAGAGAGGCAGTCGGCGTCGGTATGCTTTTTCCCTGACTTGTATACGACGGTCATGTTGAACTCCTGAAGCCTGAGGCTCCAGCGCGCCAATCGACCGCAGGGGTCTTTTAAGTTATTCAGCCAACACAGAGAATGGTGGTCACTAACGACGGTGAATGAGCGACCGTACAAATAAGGGCGAAATTTAATAACAGCCCACACAACGGCGAGGCATTCTTTCTCCGTAGTGGAACAGTTTTCTTCTGAGTGCGAAAGAGTTCTGCTGGCGTAGGCTATCACTTTCTCAGAGCCGTCTTGCCGTTGCACCAGCACGGCACCCAGACCTACATTGCTCGCATCGGTAGTGAAGTGCTGTCGGGGCGTCCTGGTCAAAGTGTGCCAGAACTGGGGGCATTTGCAGACGCTGACATAATTCGTTAAATGCCATTTGCTCGCGTTCGCCCCAAACAAAGGGAACATCCTCTCGTGTTAGTCGCGTCAACGGTGAGGCAATACGTGAAAATTCCGCAATAAACCGGCGATAATAGGCGCACAGGCCCAAGAAGCGTCTGACTGCCTTCCTGTTTGATGGTGTGGGAAATTTTGTGACAGCGTCTATTTTGTCTGGGTCAGGCCGGACACCTTCGCTACTGACGACGTGGCCCAGGAATTGGAGTTCGTTAAAGCCAAAATGACATTTTTCAGGCTTTAACGTGAGGCCAGCAGAGCGTACGGCTTGGAGAACAGCCTGTAGCCGGGTTAGATGCTCTTCAAATGTAGCCGAAAAAACGATCACATCGTCGAGGTTTACCAAGCACGTATGCCACTTTAGACCTGAAAGTACGGTGTCCATTAGACGCTGAAAAGTGGCTGGCGCTGTACACAAACCGAAAGGTAGCACCTTAAGTTCGTAAAGACCGTCGGGTGTCACGAAGGCAGTTTTCTCCCGATCTCGCTCATCGACTTCTATTTGCCAATACCCGCTGCGTAGGTCCATGGCGCAACCTGTCGTGGCGCAACCTGTCGGGTGAATCGTCGATTCGTGGTAACAGATAGACGTCTTTCTGTGTTACCTGAGAATTAACTTGCGGTATAGTCAATACAGAAGCGTAAACTGCCGTCTTTTTTCTTGACCAACACCACAGGGGACGCCCAAGGACTCTTCAAAGGCTGTATCACATCATCCTCGAGCATTTTCTTCCCGTGCTTTTGTATTTCTTCGCGTTCCTTCGAGGCCACACGGTAGGGGTTCTGTCGAATTGGTCTCGTGGCATCGTCCGTAATTATGCGATGCTTGGTCAGTGGTGTTTGCTTGACCTTGGACGTATACGAAAAGCAATCCTCAAGCTGCTGTATTAGTTCCAGTAGGCGCTGCCTCTCAGCGGGCAACCGGGTCGAGCAAACGTCGACCGACATTGTTGTCGGGGCCGGAATGGTCTTGTCACTCATTCCTTGGTCGTGCACAGCGAAGCAGTCCTTTACTTGTACTAAGTCATCACAGAACGTAACTGCAGTGCCTTTCGGGACGTGGTGGCGTTCGTTGCTAAAGTTCGTAAGGAGCACTGCTGCATACCCACGATTTAAAGCCAGAATGCCCCTTGCAATCGAAACGATTTGTGTGAGCAATAATACGTTGATTTGTTCCGCTATCACATCACCGTGGTAAGGCCTCTCGGTAGAAACAGACACAAGGCAGCAGGTTCGCGGCGGCATCGTCAGGTCCTCGGCTAGTCGTAAACGCCCGTGCTGTCTATCATAGTTGCAGTCTACATCTGGGTTCGCTGAAAATGTGACCAAACGCTCCGGGATGTTTATAACAGCTCCATAATCCCGCAGAAAATCCATCCCCAAGATGAGTTCTTTGCAGCATTCTGGGAGAATAACGAACGTCGCAACATAGCTGGAATCACCGATGCGGAGTCTGGCGGTACATTTACCCGTTGGCGTCATTAGCTGACCACCGGCACTTCTTATGTATGGCCCTGTCCATGGTGTTTTCACCTTTTTAAGACGGTCAACCAGCTCTTGACGCATAATCGAGAAATCAGCACCGGTGTCCACAAGGGCTGTTACGGGAAGTCCATCAACAAAAAGGCTGAGGTCGGCACGAACACATTTGTCGGCATTACTCGTCGTCGTCATGTCGTCTTGTTGCGGCGGTTGGGGGGTCTTTTCGGCGTCCTCGACAGTTGGCAACCTTCCCCCCGGAGGTCGCGGCCGTTAGTTGCCCCGGTGAGGACTGGGGGAACGGCCTCTGACGACGTCTACGAAACTGGGACAGTTGGCGGAAGCGGAGCGTCGAGGTGACGGAGACTGCCAGCGACGACGTGGCGAAGCGGCTTGGGTGGTCGGCGAGTAACCCTCGTCCAGGGCGCGGCGGTATTCAAAGCGCGGGGAAGCTGAACGTGGAAAGCCTCCAAACGCGACGTCTCGATGAGGGCAGTAACGGGCAATGTGGCCCGGTTCCCCACAGTAGAAGCAGAGTGGCCGACGGTCGGCAGTGCGCCACAAGTCAGTTCGGCAAGCTGGTGGTCGTATCCCAGGCTCCCGCTGCCACGATGGAGTGGTAACAGGTCGCGGATGGAACTGGCGTGGTCGGTGGTGGATGGGGAGGACGACGAACGACATCGGCATAGCTCAATGGGCGTGGTTCGGGGCACGGCGCGGGCGATGAAAGGCTTGCCGCAGCTCCTGGCGGACGACTTCGGCAACAGAAGCAACTGCTGGCTCGTTAGAAGGAGCAACCAGGGTTTGTAGTTCCTCACGCAGTATTCTGCGAATCAGCTCTCGCAGAGAGCTTTCGCTAGTGGTGGCATTCTGAGCGGCGGCGCTCATCGGTGTGGTATTGGACAGGCGGTCAATGTGGCAGCATCGTTGCTGAAGTGCTCGCTCGATTATAGTGGCCTCCTTGATGGATTCGTCTACCGTGGTTGGTGGGTTTCGTACCAGGCCTGCAAACAATTGTTCCTTAATTCCGCGCATGAGATGGCGCACTTTCTTAGTCTCGGGCATATCGGGGTCAGCTCGGCGAAATAGACGGGTCATATCCTTAGCATACATAGCGACGCTTTCGTTGGGTTTCTGACAGCACGCTTCGATTAGCTGTTGCGCGTAATCCCGCCGGTCGGAACAGGAGAACGTATCCAGGAGTTGGCAGCCGAAAGTCGTTCCACGTTTGAAAGTACGCTTCCCGGTTCTGGAACCACGTGCGCGCACTGTCTTCTAGTGCGAAATAAGCGTGCCTAAGTTTTTGTTCTGCGCTCCATTCGTTGACTTTAGCAACCCTCTCATACTGATCAAGCCAGTCCTCAACGTCTTCAAATGCATCGCCACGAAAGATATCCGGAACGCGAGGATGCTGAAGAGTCACCTGGGAAGGGCTTGTCGTCATCTGTGAAGGAGCAAGATTCGCCGATGTAGGAGTTTCCATGCTGGTCGGAGCTGGAACACTGCAGCTTGGTAAATTCGGGGCTCAGGCCTAACAGGCGGCGGCTGAGTCAGTGCATTGGAGTAATGACGAGAGGTTGATTCTCGGGACTGCGTGTACGGGTCCGAGCAGGCGTCCCGAGCATCAGGTACCCAGCAACTCCACCAGTGTCGCGACGTCGGAAGCTCGAGGGACAAACGAAACGCACTTGTCGGCAGAGGCAGTAACAAGAAGCACGGCCGCTGGCTACTAGAACTAACCCTGGAAGTGTTACACATACGCCACCACTCACAAACCTTGGTAGCGGATGTGTAACATCCTTTCTGCCGCAGGTGTCACGAGTACGTATCTTTTTGGGTGAAGGCACGGCCGTGCAAGAACGGATGGTTTTTAATACCGCATGCTAGTCACTACTTCTTCTTCTGGCTTTTGTTTTTCATAAGTGCCGATATGTCTTTTTACGTCGTCATCATTGCCGCACTAGACACGCTGCAATATATATATATATCCGGTAACATTGACGCCTTCAGGTAGCATGCGTGGGTTTATTGACCAGTTGCCTTCACCCAAAAAGATACGTACTCGTGATGCCTGCAGCAGAAAGGATGTTACACATCCGCCGCCAAGGTTTGTGAGTGGTGTCGTATGTGTAACACTTCCAGGGTTAGTTCTAGTAGTAAAACAAGTACCCCAGAAAGTGAATCCGAACACGGCGCCGTTGTAGCTCAATGGTAAGAGCATCGCACGCGTAATGCGAAGACGTGGGATCGTTCCGAATCTGCGGCAAGTTGTTTTTTTCATCCATTTGCATTCCCATTTGTTGATGGTTTCTTTAATTCAATTAGTAAGTACGAGTAATTTCCCTTGTGTTGTTCTTGGTGTCTATGTTTGTCGGCTTCTTATATGATTCAAAATCGCTGCCCTCAGTTCCCTTTCTTCACACACACACACACACACACACACACACACACACACACACACACACACACACACACACACACACACACACACACACACACACACACACACACATTATATATATATATATATATATATATATATATATATATATATATATATATATATAATACATGCACTGGTCGCTGCATAAAGCCCCCCCCCACCCCCTCCACTGAAGGGAGGCTTTAACCCTGCCTACAAGACAAGTACTGGGCTTCCAGCTGACATCCGCACCGTTATACTAAGCTCGCGTGTTTAATATACGCATCCACTTGTTCGCCGACATTGCAGTCTACTGTACGGCGACTGCAACGTGATCCCGAGCTCTCGGCTAAGGCTTCGTGACGCAACCACAGTTCGCCTGCAACAACGGCAGTTTCTTGTCCATGTGCACGCGCATGCGTATATAGCGTTGGTTTACGAGGTTCTACAAGCAAGATCGTAAAGTAGAGTTCCACAATTTGCGCTCAGTGCCACTTTACACACGCTCTGACGACGTAAACTACATACTTGAAGGCCGCAGCGCACGCTTCGACAACAGCCGTCCGCAGACGCGTTGATATATATGCAGCTCCTAACGAGCGACTGCTGCACTAATCGCAAAAACTCTACCGTCGTCGACGACACTGATTCGTAGAAACGTTCCCATATAACGTAGCGCCTTATAGGATGTCGTTGTACGCGTATACTTGTTTTATGACGCAAGCGGCGCTTCGCTCGTGACGCTAACAACGTCATCCGCCATACGGCACAAACACCGTGTGTTATAGAAGATTCTCGAGGCTGCAGCCTCGCAATCCACCCCCATCTGAAGCTGCTGCATCGTTACGAGCACATATTGCCCCCCTCGGCGCCTTTATCACCTCATATCTCGCGCGCAGCTCTCCCACTTTCGTCTCAAACCGGGTTCCCTTTAACTCGCCGGTCTGCCACTTAACCCCTCCGCGATAACTGCGACAGATATATGCGCACGGCGTGTATACGTATTGAGCGCGAGCAGTCGCCGCGAACCGTGCCGCTCTGTACGCCCGTTTATAATGCCGCATACGCAACGCTTTCGGCGAACTGCAGCAAATCGCCGGCGTATCGGCGTGGCGGTCGGCGTCAGCTGGGCCAAGGTCTTTTTTGTCTCTTTCTCAATTCTCCCTGTAATGAGACTCCCGGGGTGTCGGCCGAGAGTGCCCCCCGTAATCCGCTCCGCCCGTTAATGCGCCTCAACGTCGTTCTTTGTACAGAGGCAAAGCTCTATCGCTTCTGACTCCGTGCAGTGATATGGAAGTCACTATCGGGCGAGCGACGTCGACCCATGCAGCCACGCTCTCGCCTGAAATGACATGCGACTCGATCCGGCCCACATGTCACGGTGCAGAGCGGTGTAGCCAGAGGGATAGCTGTAAAGACCCCCGTGTACTTTATTTTATGTATTTCTTGTACTCGCCAGAGTAGAAAACGCTCACAGGTCCGTCCAGAGAATTTGCAGAAGTGTGACGTATGACGCTCTTCCGCGAAAGTTCCGCAATCACACTTTCGATGCTGTGCTCAATATATTTATACCCGCCGCGATGGCTCAGTCAGCTAAGGCTTTGCACTGCGGAGCACGAGATCGCGGGATCGAATCCCGGCCGCGGCGGCCGCATTTCAATGGAGGAGAAATGTAAAAATGCCCGTCTGCTTGCGTTGTAGTGCACGTTAAAGAACCCCAGATGGTCAAAATTAATCCGGAGCCCTTCACTACGGCATGCCTCATAATAAGAACTGGTTTTGGCACGTAAAACCGCAGAAAGACGAAGAAGTATATATATTGTCACGAGAATGGCAGCAATAATGTTACAATAGATAATGTTACGTCGAATTACCTAATGTTCTCGCAAAGTATTTTACCTCCAATATGCGATGCAATTTTGGGGGGAGGCGAAAACAGACCCTGTAAAGAGTTTCTCTTAGGTGCGCTGCTGTTACGCATAAAACTGAGCACTGCGCAGTTAAGCGGATAGTGTTCAGTGAGTTTCCACATTGCAATGCGCTTCAAAACGCTTGAAAAGCGTCAGTGCAAAGCCGTTGGGCTCTCGTCAAATCACCAAGGTACCAAGCAATCAGCAGCCAGATGCCTCCCCTTTCAAATGACCCTACCATGCTTTGCACGTGCGACGCCAGCTGACGCCCTGAAAACCTTCAAACTGTCCTTCCGTCTTATTTCACCGTGCTCGTGAAACCACTTCTTGGGTGTGGTACCCGCCCTATCCGATTTTTTTTATTATAACTTTAATAAACGATTCAAAATTTGGAGGAGGCCTAAGCTTCGCCTTTAAGAGTGGAACGCGACAGTGTTCAAAGATCCCTGGCTGTTTATCAGGCTTTTTTCTCGTATATTCAAATTACAATCCCACGCCATCACGTCTGTAGGTTGTGGTTAAGTCGTACTTTACGGATTTTATGACGAATTTTACTTTGAGAAATTCAATTCTTTGTTCACTAACGCCTTGCGCCACGCGAAGGGCCTGCCCGGTCGGGGCATGTTTCGGGGTGATGTGGTTCGGGATGCTTATTTCCGCCACCGACGCCGGCGAGCCCACACTGACGCCGGTGCCGGAATTTCTGCGACACGGGGCCCTTAAAGGTTTAGCGACAAAAACGGGGACATGATGCTGTCGCGCGCGGGTTCGGGCAAACGCTGAATGGGTATTTTTTGCGGCAGCCCAAAATGAGCACCACAGAAGCGACGCCAGTTGTGGCGCCACCTGTAGCATAATGCATGGGCATCACAGTGACGCGCCGCCGTAAAATCTGCCATGTTCAGTCAAGGGGCTGTTTTTGTTAAGCCTTCTGCGAAGATTCGCCACGCAATGGGGCCCTTCGCGGGTATGCGTGCCTCTCGCGTTAGGACAAGGACAGCACATGAGTGTGCGCCTGGCTGTACCGCCATATAGGGCGCACCCAAAAGTCTGACGTTGACAAGTAAAGAACAAATAAGTATTATAGTGTTCACAGTCACCATAGCTCCGCGTCCGTATCGTTCTGTCGAAGACAGAACGGAAGCGCGTTGTCACGGAAGTATCGAATGGAACGAGACAACGCGGCTCCCACGCGCCGTTGCCGCGAGCCACAAAACGATTTTCGCAACCGGCTCGTCGCACAGTGCCGCGGAAATTGATACCCAATCTCTGCGAAGTATAGTTGCTTCGGAATGCAACAAGAGCGCGCGCGTATGTCGCCATAAGTCCGAGTTTCTTTCGCACCCATAAAAGGAGTGCGGTAACACGAGTACGTAACTCAGTCAGTGTTCTTATCCTTATGGACTGGAGGTGATCGGTGAGTCACTGTCATTCACCGAGCAGCATTGCGCAAGATGACTGCATGCGCAAAAAAAAAAGAAGAAGAAAAAAAAACATCTGTACATCCCGCGCGCGCGTGCGTGCGTGCGTGTGCACACGCTTGGCAGAGCTGAGAAAAGAACAGGGTTCGTAGGCGTGGTCGTGATCAGTTACGTACCTTAAGATGTATTGTTATTTTCATCCTCATCGCCACCATCATAATTCGAACTTTCCTAGTCAAGCTTGTAAATAGTCTCATCGACTGTACAGAAATATTGGATAACGTTAGTATAAGAATTCCGCGAAAAAATAAAAACTAGCTTGGGGTCTAGATATTTTCATGATTCTACTTCTGGCGACTCAAAGAATCCCTTGGCCAGGCGTCCGCGGGCCTGCAGCGAACACTCACACGAAATTGACCATACTCCACAAACGCCCACTTTCCAAGAAGCACTCGAATCGATTTCATATAACCTGTTTACAGAAATGTACGTCAATGTTATTTTTGTATGTTATGTGTTATACTGCCTTTTTTATAACATGTGGACTCTTTATTCCTGTTTGTTCATGTTAACCGGGTGTTTCAGCGAACACTTTTAAAAAAATATTAAGGTTGCCCGTGACAGATAGCACAATTCTATAGTTCATGAGCTAGTCGACTCGAAGAGGCGGACATTACTTGCACTAAAAATGAAATGAATAATCGACTAATTAACAACAAACTCACTAATTAAGTTTTTAACTAATGAAGTGCCTCGAGCGACCACTCGCGCGGCAATTCTGCGTGTATTCGCGGGCTCCTTTCACGCTCGGAAAAACACTATTATGTAGCACGTATTGAGCAACAGAAAGCTGTATTGGGAGTTTTTCATGTTGCTCTACAATTTTCTCATTGACACTTTGATAATTAGGACAGTACTTCTCGAGTTAGATAATTAATTACAATGAGCTAATTAAACCTCAGTAACGAAAAAATTACTGGCGGCTACTCCACTGTACTGGAAACAAAACGCACTAGGTTTGCTTCGCGTAACGCCGTTCCTCTTTTTTTTTTTTTTTTAATCGTGCTGCGTGATAGCTGGGACACCCTGTAAATCTGTGTATGTATGTTATACCAATTCACACGTGCGCCAGTACCAAGACCACCGGATTGTTCCTAGGCACGTTAGCAAAATTGATTGATTGATTTATCGTCGTAATCATCATTTTCTTTATAAATCGCGCGATTATAGGTCCACATTAATTTGTTCATATATATGGAGTGTTTCTTGTTTTTGTTCTTTTTTTAGATCACGCAGATTTTTTATAAACAGTAGGGAGGGGGGGGGGGGCGAAGATTTGAAGTTTCGAATACGAATTGAATACTTCACACTAAATATTCGTCTTCGTATTCGAAAAGGAACTATTGGGTATTTCCGAATATTTCAAAGGAATTACTTATTTTAATATTGCACTGTTACATATTCTGGTTACTCTTTTATCACAAGTCTGTCGACGACAAAAGTTTGCAAAGCAACACAGAAAAATAGAAATGGGTAACGCAAGCTTTGTTTTCGGTTTCGCGGAGAAGCCTAGATGATAACTTGCGATTTTTACTCGAGTCTATCTTTTAGCGTTTTTGGCAGTATATCCGCGTGGCAGTCTTTTACGCGAAAATCAGTGACGTTTTCCTTGAAACGAGCTCCTTTAAATGAGTCTATGGCACACAAGTCCTTCAGCAGCCTTCTTTTTTCCGATTACTTAATTCTTATCGTTTTCGAAAACCATTTATCTAGCGTTTATGGAAAGCTAGTCATATATACAGCAGCCGTTATTTCTTGGAGAGCTTCTTCGCAAACTGCATTTAATGCTGTTGAGACAATTTGAGCAGTTTTCCGATGACAATTAGTGATCTTGTGTTTAGAACTGATCCTTTGTCCCTGACAGTTAGCTGTCTGTCTTGCACCTGTCAGCACAGGCGTGGTATACTATAGGTACCACGCCTCTGCTGACAGGTGGAAGAAGGACAGCTGTGCGCTTTTCCAAGATTTGAAAAAAAAATTGGGGTTCAATTAAACATGACTGCTTACAAAATTGCTCTTTAAGCAACCGCTCCCGAGGCACTAATAAAAAAGTTAATTAATGGCATTTTGTTGATTAGTCCTGCGAAGCTAACGTTATTAGCGCCAATGTTATTAGTGCCAATGCATGTCTACCTCGCCTAGGAAAGGAACTCCTCTGAAAAAACGCCACGTTCGCTGCACTCACAGCTCTTTTTCTTTTTTTTTTTTTTTTTGCACACACAAAAAAAAAACCCTTCATATCCCTGTGACTTTGATATCTCAATGTTGCTTTCACACCTGCGGTATCTTGATCGCATATACATATATGAGTTTCACGCAAGCGGAACGCAAACCAAACGCAACGCCCAACGACTGAGCGCGCCTATAGCGGAAGTTAGGCGACCCAGTGCGCTAACCGGCGCTCGCCGATGTGATCGCGCATAATCCCGCCGCGCCTCCTAATTTCCGCCACAGCTCGCGCATCGCTGCGTCTCGATCGCGGAGCTGAGCTTCCTATAAAAACCCTTTCATTTTTCTTCGCGAAGTACGCAGACGTCGAATAGACTTCCGGCAGTAACTTTCGGTTGTCGCGCTCGTTGGGCTAAACACGCACCGTAGGTACGAGGCAGTGTCAACGTTATTTGACGCAGATATAAGACCACCGCATGCTGATTGAGCGGCCGAAACTGACCTAAATTTTGAGGGTGGGAAAGCAAAAATGGCAGCGCGCCAAGAGTCCGCGACAACTGGACGCCCCCTCCCCCCCCCCCCCCCCCCCACACACCCCCAACGCTAAAGTTCCCGCTAGTAATTTTTTCTTTTTAATGCGCAAGCATTGTATGGCCCATGACGGGGAAATCCGTTGGCGTCGGCGTGACCGAAGGATGGTACCAAAAATGGCCGATGGTGCAAAGAGTAAAAACACGGTCAAAAATGCTCGGATTGACGTCAAATTTCTCAGGGAAGTTCCGGTAAGCAAAGTAAATTAATGGCCTTGGAAAGCAAATTTGGTGCAGTTTGGCCTGGATGGGAATCGAACCCGGGCCTCGAGGGGGGGGGGGGGGGGGGGGGGGGGGCGATACGAGCAGGCTTCGCCGACTCCACGACGTTTCCACGGTTCTGACTGACTAAAGGTGGGCCTAGTGCGTGCGTCATTGCACACGTCACGTCGCAGCCATCTGGCTGACTAAATTTGTGGCCTAGTGCGTGCGTCATTAGGCACGTGATGGTGCAGCCAAGGGGGGGGGGGGGGGGGGTTACGCCACGTCATGAGTGTTATGAAATGAGCGCGTTCATGACGTTCCGAGGTGTACAAATGGTATAATGCTGACGCATTTCCACACATGAGCAGCCTTATTTAAGTGTCTCTGCCGAATTTTTAGGAAACATTGTCTCTAGGTATGCGTGACGTCATGGTGTTGAATGACCAAACCATCGGTGCAGTTGACACCGCGCCGATAATGATACGTTATCGCGGCGCGCCAGTGGTTATTCGCCGTCTAGCGGGACAAAAATTTGGCAATAGGCGAAATGTCCGCTTCGGTCAAGTGTGCTCTCAGCAAGGAGCTCAGGGTTGCGACACCCGGCTGTTGGCCAACGCCATCACACGCCTTGGTTACGACGACGGTTGCGCTGTCTATCACCGGACGTCTCCACGGATTGCGATTGCGCGGCCTCGTGTCTTGCAGCATGTATGGGCCCCGTTGGCGACATATACAGTATATAACACATCTCGTGTTTTATTTTTCCTTAAATGCGTCTATTTTCACTTTCTTTCATTCTCTCACGTTCGGAGACCTTGATTGTGCAATTTGTTCTAAAGAACGAGCTTTCTCTGTTGCTGCGGCCCCACGGTTGTCTACCGGATCAAGTGTTCCTTTCTTTCTTTCCTTCTTGCTTTATTTCTTTGTATAGATAGCTTCGGCTTCTGCTTATTATTATATTTTAATTCAGTGGGCTGGCCGCGATGCCTATGTACAAAAAAAAAACACGAACGAAAGAACAAGAGGCGTCAAATAAATGCGTGCAGGCCTGTTTGATGCAGGTACTGCAGCAATAAATTCGCTTACTTGTTGTCTGTGCTTACTTGCTTGTTTTCCTTCATTTCTTACTTGTGTCCTAAAAAAATTGCCTTATGATTAGTTAAATTTACTATGTTAAAGAATTGTAGAGACGTTTCGTGTGGCTATTCTTATTTTCAGGTTATCTATCTATACCCGTCTGTCCGTCCGTGCGTCTGTCACTGTCGCGATGTCGTTGTGGTGGTGGTTTCTTTAACTGGACATATATCCGGCTACGCATGACATAGCATGATTGACATGGCACGGCTTGATATGACATTAATGTCATCGCGGTGCCGTCGGGATCGTTTCTTTAAACTGGATATACAGTAGAACCCGTTTAAGCGGAACTCCAAGGTACACGCGATGAGGGTGTTCTGTTTACGTGAGGTTCCGTAAATTCGAGTGAAACAAAAATCAAGAACAATCGTTTACTTGTAAAGCGGCAAGTGTTTCACTTTTCTTGGAGTGAACAAACCGACACCTTGCTCTGCTTCGAATGTCATCGCTCGCGTATAAGCCGTTAATGCCCGTTTTAGATTCAACATCTGCTGCCTTCTCTTTCAATACGGGGCAATTGATGGGAAAATTGGCGATATATACAGCAACAGTAACTGTTCCATTTGCTCGTGTTCAGATGTACGCATTCGCATCCGATCTTTAAAAAGTTGCCGTTCCAAGCCACTTGTTTTTTTTTTTTTTTCGTCTTTCATTGTCCGTCATAACGAGGACTTGCAGAATACGAAACATCGCCGCGCTTCGCGTCTTTCATGACGTCCATTTTGTCGCTCCGCGGTGGCTTAGCAGCTATGGTGTTGCGCTGCTCACGAGGTCGTGGGATCAAATCTCGGTCGCGGCGGCCGCATTTCGATGGGGCGAAATGCAAATCCGCCCGTGTCCCGTGCGTTGGGGGCACGGTAAAGATCCCCTGATGGTCAAAATAATCTGGAATCCCTCACTACGGCGTTCCGCATAATCAAACCGTGGTTTCTGCACGTAAAACCCTAGAATTCAATTAGACGTCCATTTTGGAAGCTAATCTGAGCGCTTTGTGCTTTCGTTTTTTAACTGGCGCCACCAGGAGGGACGGAATGTGAAAACTATGCATGCAGTGTGAACGCCGCAAAGCGTTAAGCGCAGTTAAACGCCGCATAACGTTAACATAGCGCTCACCGCAGGCGTTCCGTGTAATCGAAGTTCTGCCTATGGGCGTCCAACCAAAGGTGGTACCCTAGTTACGCTTATCCGGCATTTTCGCTTAAGCTAGTTTCGTTTATGAAGAGTTCACCGTATATCAGGATATGCGTGACCTAACACGCACACATGACATGACTTGAATGACATGATGTGACAGGGCATGACAGCTCATGACATGAATGGCATGAATGACATGACATGCATGTCATGACATGCTTCATCCTTATCACCAACTGATGGGAACCACTTCAGCACCCTCGCGCGGCATAAGCTGACTGAGAGAGGCAGAACCACGGGCCTCCTCACTGAGGGAAGAAAAAAAGGATTCACATTGGAGCTATAGCACAGGTAAATAGATGACCCGTCTCATGTGTCTCATGTCGGCGCGAAGGTTGTTGCACCGTACGTGAGCAGTTTATGCACGCAGCTTCACTTGTTTACGACAGAGCATCGCTCGACGAGCTATATAGGATTCGTTGCTCCGAAGAAGGGCTTAATGAACTTCCTGCATTCCACTTTTAATACCTCCTTGGTTCTTTTTCCCCCGCCCGTCACTTCGACACTGAAATTGGATATGTCAGCACTGTTTTCATCAAGCCCCCAATAAAAGAAGGCGAACCGTAATGACGGCGGCGCTGGTATCTTTTTTAAGGAAGCGCTTGCTTTCGTTACTGCTGTTGCTGCTGCTGCTGCGGTAGTTCTGGAATGGCATTGAACTAAAAGTCACCGAACCGGAAGAAACAATATGGTCGAGGTTCAATGCCCTTTGGCATTTATAAATGAATATTTTCGCTAGACAGGATGATGCGGATAACAGGATTGTCAACAGTGCCAAAATTAAGTTGAATGACAAGGTTGAAGCATGCTTAATACCGACGGTTGAAGCATACTGACAGTTGAAGCACACTGAATAAAAAAAAAGCATTGATAAATAGAACTGCTCTTTTCTTTTCATTTTAGCTCAATTCTATGTTTTCTTCGGCTTCAGCGTATGTTGAGCTTCTACTACATTTACATGACGAAAATCAACCCGCATCTTCCATTCCCTCCCCCTTACCTCCCTCAATTTTTCTCTCTCGCTTATTATGAGTGTAAAGATTATCTTGAGGCCATCCAACTATGATTGGCTGTCGTTAGCTCGCACGACATTTTACGAGGATGACAATCGCATTTAGGTTAATACGGATACCTGGACTAAAATTTCCTGTCGAATAATTCAGATAACCACTCAACTGCTCTTTTCCCACTTTGTTTGCACACTTTGTTTGCACTCACTGCTGAGACATTTGTGCGGTGAAATGCGCCAATCATGTTCAGTCTTGCGGTGTGATGCGCATGCACTCTCATTTGACTCATTGCTCATGCAAAAAATATTGAATGCAAAGCATGCAGAGTTAAACACAACAGCATCGGTTTTTCGTTTTATTTAATGTTGGTACTGCATACCCTCAGCCAAATGAAGTGTCGCAAACGATAAACTACCTGGCTAGCACCTCTTCCTGTCTTCCTCTTTTTCATCCCTTCTCTCTCTCTCTCTCTCTTTTTTTTCTCTATTTCTAAATGTCAGGAAGACGCAGTTTATGAGCCATTGCAAGCACACTACGCAGACGCCGTCCTCAACAAAGAGAAGCGTCATTAAGGAGGGCTTAAAGCTCGGTCTGAAAGGCACGCCCGCCATTTCTCTGCACAGTACGATGCATTGCACTGCAATGTACCGCTGAACACGGTTCACAGGTGGGTAAGCAACACGACAACGAACGGTGAGGAAGACAAATTACAGGTGATACTGGAAAAAAATGAGATCGCACAGCGTTATACGAACCAGGTACAAGTGTAGCGTAGGTGTAGTACACTGGATACAATTATGCGCAGTGTAGATGACCTATTACGACCCGCTTTTTTTCAGGTCAAGGACTGAACACGGCACAACACAGCACGATTTCGAGCGACACAGAAAAACTAAAACCACCCGCGTTCAGCATTCCCATAGCTGTTCTTTGGGCACGCAAGCTTTCAGTCCTACAGGAAGTGTCTGCAAGAAGTTAAATGCAGTCTTATTTGAAGTCCATACTATTGAAATTTCCTTTTAACTCCAACACTCGTTCCGTGACGACCTCGCGTCTTCAACCTGGTGGCTTCAATGGTTGTGCCTATCAAGTCGAGGGGCCTAGCAAGAGCACGCGGCAGCAATTAAAGAGATGTTTCTGGAGTCAGGTGCGATGCAAGCACAACGCAGCGATACCACTTTGCCATATATGATGTTGTGGCAATACCAGCGGAAATACAGATTTAAAGAAAATGCAACAGCCCACATCGCAGGACATTCTATAACATTTGTTACCAGCATACCCCTGTTCTGAAACTGTTACTGAGCTACAAGTATATAGCCAAATAAGCTAATTTTGCGAACTCAACCTCTAGATTCCGACCTATAAATGTCGGTATTGCTTCCGTTTTCCTGTTTTTTTTTTTTTTGTTCTGTTTTTTTTTCGTTTTTCTGTCAGTTGCCCAATGATATTCCGCTGCATCAATCACCAGGCTAAACCTCACAAATTACCACCCTACTGGGACCGCAACTATATGGCTGTGACTGTATGTTACCGCACAGGGGGATGGACCACAGACAGTGATGGTTCCCTTTTTCTTAACCTGCTTGACAGACGCCCGCATCTGCTTGTATGTAACACAAAAACCGCAGCTAAAGAAAGATTTTACCAGAGGATGTGCGAATCGCAGAATGTGCGTAGACGCAACGAAAGACGCACGCCCCTTCCCCTCTCTCTCACTCAGTCGCTTTGACTTGAGGTCATTAAGCCTTTACGGTGGCTTTGCCTTGCGCGCCACACGCTCCGAGCCTCGCGGGGGTTACCCCTTAGCGACCACAGCGAGCGTGGGACAAACAGCGACGTATTCATGCGGAGACAAAGGGTACGACAATATTCCTGGCGTTTTTCTTTTTTCACTCTTTCCTTGCTTACCGACGCTCGACAGACTCGCTGCTAGGTTTCTTGTCTTCGTCAAGCCGCTACGTAACTGCACGCTCACGCATAAGAGAGAGAGAGAGAGAAATAGAAGAAAGGAAAGGCAGGGAGGATAACCAGACGCGCGCTCACGCATAAGTGCGCCGAAGGGGCATGCTGGCCTAAAGGGAGAAAGAAAGAGAGAACGCGAGATAAAGGCAGGGAGCAATGTCAACCAGACGTGCGTACGATTTGCTACCCTACAATGGGTGTAAGGGAACGGGCGAAAAGAAGGAGTGAAAGAGTGAGCAATGCGCGCATGCATTATTTCTTGTGCGAATAACGCATTTTTAAAGCGGAGATTGCTTTGCTTGTAAGTAGCGTGAAGGTCATAAGGAGTTCCCGATTCAGAACGTTATTTATAACGATTTGTTGAGGGTCCTTCGGGCGAAAAGCTGTTGGACACAGCTTGAAAGTGCCTGAAGGCCCTTCATGACAGCATGACAGTCAGCGTAAGGGAAAAGAAAGTGAATATAATAGTGCATATTCTGTAAGATTATTCGAACGGATTAGAATTAACTGGTGTTAACAAAAAAACAATGCTAATTGCACGGAGCTATAAAGTCATCGACGAGAAAGAGATGCACATTACTACTGCATACCACGACAAAACTAGCATAAATGCATCAAGTACAACAAAGATAGAACGGAGCAGTATTGTATAGTAACGGATATATAACATTAGCCAGTTGGTAGGCAATAACAGTACATCATAAGATCGCAATAGTTGAGGGATGCCCATCAGAGGGGAAGAAATATTCTGTGGATGCGGATGAATAATCACCGAATAGTAGGCCACCGATCCAGTCCTTGTCGAATGGAGTCTTAGGATAAAGTGAATTCTAAAACCAGTGGCTTCTGTTTTTCACGCGAGACCTTAACTTAAGCGCAACGAACAGGCTTTCATGGACGGAAGGTAAATTTGTTCGGGGATATTGATATCAATACGAAGTAGCTGCAGTTCGAAGAGCGGTTGAGCTATTTGTGTTCAAATGAGTGATATATTAAGCAGGTGTAAGCACAGATTCACCTGAAGTAATTTGACTAGGTCGGGAAGGTATTTTGTTACAATAAGATCGGCTGCATCTTTCTTATATTTTGAGTTTATATACGAAAAGATAAATTTCTTACCCGAAACTGATAAAATTCCTTTACTTGATTCATATATAAGCACAGACCCACGCCACCAAGAATTACCTATTATAGCCAGTTTTGGACTCACTACTGTCAAAGCAGATCATATAATGAAGCCTTGTCACGTATCACAACTTCGAGTCGATGCGTTAGCTCCTCCTGAGCAGTGGCATAAGGGAGTAGAGTCTGGCACCTGGCTTTCGCCAATTGCCGTCGTGAACGAGACAAAAGCCTGATCAATACAACCAAAGAGCAGTAATTTAATGTGAACTCTCGATAACAAAGCAAACTGGCGTTATTAAGCAGTATAGCTGCGAATAGGCTAGACAGAAAAATGTGAAAGTGACAATTGAACAGGTGCAACCAGGTACAACAATTACTATGTGCAATCGTAACATGAACAAGGAACTATATATGTCTGTCGGTACAAGCTAAAATTTCTAAACAGTAATCGGGAAATAAAATATTTAAGAGTCCGCAGTTCACAGAAGCAAAAGTGAGATACAGTAAACCGCGCGCGTCAACAGTCCGTCCACACATCGATGCGGCTCGTAAGTGGCCCTCGAAGTCGGCGCCTCGACGTCGGCGGCTGGCTTCCACGGCGGTGTTCGGTGTCGGGACGTGATGTTGGCGTCTCATTTGCCCGGGAGTTGCTCGGCGTTCATTTATCGTCCCCGGCTGCTGAAGTGTCGGATCGGCTCGTATTTATAAACCTCTCGAGGCGTCGGCATTCATCTCTAGCCGTCTATGACGCACACATGAAGCATACACACGCGCATTCACTCTCGCCGTGGTTCAGATTCCACCGGCGGTCACCTTCACCGGCAGACAACTTAATCACACACAAAACAGCAGCCACGAACGCACTCAGCTTCACGTAGCCCGGAAGTGCCGCCACCGTGGTTCAGACTCTACCAGCGGTCACATTCTCCGGCGAACAATTTGATTACGCACTAAACAACACCCACGAAAGCACATAGCTCAGCGTGCTCTAGATGTACCGAAGATCACGTTCGCTACCGTTTACGCAAAAAGCCGCTGCACGTAGGCTCGTGGCCCATTCTTAGAGGACATACTTAGGAGGCGAGGAGGTGGAGAATCGAACAAGTAATGTCACTTTTGTGACAACCCTCCCAGTTCAACAACATGCAACGGGGTACAAATATCATTCAGTGTCCCCAAATCCCGCCAAACTTCCTGCAATGCCTTTCTTTTCTCTATTTCCTTTTTCAAATCTTGTTTAATTTTACACCTTCTTTTTCACCATCATTTTGCAGCACGTTATATTAAAAAAACCTCTGGGCTCGATAAGGCCACCTGTCGTGTGCATCCGTTCCTGCAAAAACAAGTGACAACCATATAGAGCACCAGCCAAACAGTAAGTGAGTCGCTCCCCGCCGATGCCTTGCAACCTGTATTTGTATCTGCAGACAAGCGGGAGGTGATAAGTTCTGAGAAGTGGCACAGCCGGTGCAGATGTGCAGACAGGGCGGCGCAAACCCTTTTTTGATATCTCATAACTCGCCACTGAGAAAAACAAAAAAAGAAACGAAAGAAAGAAAAGGTAAACGCATTTTCAGATGTATACAAATCCGAGCAACTCATACAGCGAAGCTGCATGTGTAAGCGAGTTCTCGCGCCTTTCGGAAGTCCTGTGGGTCTGTTTTGCCTCTGCCCTTAAATCTACGCGAGCATTTTCCAAACGTTTCGCAATATCCGAGCTTAGTACTTCTATACTAACCGCTATATCCAACGCTTGTACCTGTACGCTGCGCCGGATCAACATATACACCGACGCCCGGCGACGTGTCTCAACGGCTTCGTGATACGAACTCTTCGGGGTTGTGATACGATCACGTCGCTGCTCTCCGGTTGATTCTCGACACCGACCACAGGTTTGTTACTGTAACCACAGACCACAGATCGCTGCTACATGAAAACCGCTGTGGAACTTCCCTACGGAGCTTCGCTGTAAACGTATCTGTGCGTGTGATGGTGTGGCGGGAGTAGTAATTACATTCGAACACGCTGACAGCCGTGGCGGGGTCGTTGTTGTGGCAGGGGTGATTCGGATCACGAGAAACACATCATCATCATCACCGACGACGACGCCGACGCCCGTTTCTGTCTCTGCTGCGCCGAGCGTTCGAGACCGCCTGCCCAGTGTCCCATTTAGCGTGCTTCGAAGCAACGACTTACAGGCAGCCAGTGGCAGCGCCGCCGCCTTAATTCCCTCCCCGCTGCGCTCTGCCCCGACCGATGCACGAGACGGCGGAGGCGGTCGACCCGCGTCGTCGTGTGCCTGGCCCAGATAATGAGAGACAAGCGCGATGCGCCCGCGGGAATTGCGTGCAGTCACTGTGCCCGAAAGGCTGGCACTGCATGCAGTGCGCGGGAGCAGGGATAGATGCCGCGTGTACACCTAACACCGACGATTCAGACGATACGGGGGGAAAGCGTTCTGCTTAGTTACAGTGCGTCAGCCGTGCACTGGTGCGTCGACTATACCCAGCCACGCTCGAAAGCAGTTCTGCTTGAGCGGGCCTGTCCATTAAGCACATAAGCATATCTGCGGATAAGTGCATTATTATTATTATTATTATTATTATTATTATTATTATTATTATTATTATTATTATTATTATTATTATTATTATTATTATTATTATTATTATTATACATTCGAGGGTGCTTGGGTCCACCGGACTTAACACAGATCGATCGCGTTGCTACACATCGCTTTCAAGCACGCTTGACTTGGACCTTGTTATACTCACGCACGCTTCGTGGTCGAAAAATTTCAGTGCAGATCGACTTCACTGAGGATATAGTATAGCACTCTCACGCGGCAGGGGTAGTCGAGTAATCATTCCCGAACAGCACGTGTATGCTGTTTGTCCGGAGCTGTGATTTACCCGCCTGTCACAGCGGCGAAAGTGGACGTATATCTGCTAAGTTAACACGTTGTAGTTTGGTATTTACCGTGTCTTTGATTTTTCTAAATTTTTTTGTACTTGCCTACAAACTTATGTTGTATGCTCAGTATATACGAACGAGATTTTGCGGCCGGTGACCCGCCGCGGTCTCAGCGGCTATGACGTTGCGCTACAGAGCACGAGGTCGCGGGATCGACTTCCGCATTCCGATAAGGGCGAAAGGCCTTTAAAGACGTTCGTGCATTTGTATTAACTTATAGGCACGTGCACCACCGAGGTGGTAAAATTTAGTCCGGAGCACACCACTTATCTCATAGTATCTCATAGCCTCAATGTATAGTATATATAACTTTTGAAGGTTGAATCATGAATCAGTCAGTCAAACTGTATACTGCCCATCTTCGATGTTACCACCGTCATAAAATAATTATGGCGGTTAATATATTACCTACCTGACTTCGACTACACACTTGCCATATCTCTTGCCTCCTTATATAGAGTTGTCCTTCTCATAATATATATAACGCTTACGGATACAGAATACAAGTGAATTTTGTTCGCTCCAGGTTGTTTGTATATATATATCTCGGATCGCTTTCTTTGCATAAATTATTTCAGGCAATAGGTGACGAAAAAGTATAAGTAAACCAAAATGAAATAGTCTGTTTGCAGAATTTCTATAGACCTTCATGGTAAAAAGATCCACAGACTTCAACTTCATTTTTTTTTTTTTTCTCGTGGTTGCAATGCTAGTCTGCAACGCGACCGCAAGCCTATCGAGCCGCCCATCGCTGCAAGCCGCACCCGCACGCGTGCGGTCGTGGGAAAATTGCAGATATCGAACACTTGTGCCCAAATTTCGGTTTACACTGTGTACACCGCACCCAGTGTAAACCGAAATTTGGGCACAAGTGCTCGATATACGCAATTTTCCGTACACAGTGTAAACCGAAATTTGGGCACAAGTGTTCGATATGCGCAATTTTTTCCCGCGACCGCACGCGTGCGGTGCGGCTAGCGGCGATGGGCGGCTCGAGCGTAAACAGTGCCTTAGACCACGCTGCACGCAACTGCCACCGCGGGCGCGACGTATATCATAGACGGGGGGGGGGGGGGGGGGGGGGCACAATCGCTGGCTCCGCGTATGTATACTACAACCGCCGCCGCCGCGGCTGCCCGGCCAATTCAATTTAGACGACGACGCACTCGCCCGCCCGCCCGCCGGTGCATGAGGGCGATACGCTGGCCCAGATTACTAACGAGTCGAGAGAGCGTGCAGCCGTCCGCAAAGACAAAGGAGACGACGAACGCGGCAGCGCGCGCGCGGACAGGTGCACCGCGGGTCTGTGGAACCTGCGCGGGGTGGCGAAAAAAAAAAAAGTAACGGCAGTGCGCTCGCATTATGCGTATAGTCTATACAGTGGACGTGGGCTCGCACTCGCGCGCAGGCCTGCTGAGGCGAGGCCTAGTAAAACTGAGTTCGCCCATGGTTGCGTGTATGCGGTGGCGGGGATATTATACCTAGGGACAGAGTTATAACTACAAAAATTACTATAGAGGGAAAATCTGGATAGCGAGTTCATTTATTTATTAACAGCGAAGCTGTTTAAGCCAGCCGTAATTTGTGGTCAAGAAACTACCAAGAAAGAAAAGAAACCAAGCTTTCTTGTCGTGGCGGGATTCGAACCCGCGTACCCCCCGTCCCAAAGCGCGCGTCGTAACCACTAGGTTATACAGCGTTTCTTTTTCTTCTTTATTGCCGGGCTTCGACACAGTAAAACAAATGAACGCACAACAATAGACAGTACGCCAGATCGCTCAAGTGGCCAAATTGCCACTGCGGCCAGGCGTTGTCATTTTAAAATTCCCTGAGCACTACCATAGTGAGGGACTATGGCACTACCAAAGGCTCCAGCCTTGACAGCCACTCAGGAACATGTGTTTGTGCTTTCAATATCTCCAGAAACCTGTGCGCACTTTCGCGGAAATACATGCGTGCTGGTATTGCGTCTGGGTCACAAAAATAGCCAGCATAAATGCATGTTCTGCAAGCGTGACTGTATATAGCCTCACTAGTCTATACAGCCACGCTTGCAGAACTTGCATCTATGCGAACCATATGATTGCGTTCGAGCGTCGTCGTCTATACGTCCACAGTTCGCGCGTTCGTACGCTCGTGCTCTGCGAGGTGAAGAGGTTTTGCGCGCTATGAGAGCGAGCGTGCGAGAGAGAGAGAGAGAGAGAGATGCATTCACGGAGCGGGTCTCCTAGAACGCGGTGTCGGCATTGGAACGCAGTGTCGGCGTTGGAACGCGGTGTCGGCGTTGGAACGCGGTGTCGGCGTTGGAACGCGGTGTCGGCGTTGGAACGCGGTGTCGGTGTTGCAAGCTGCGCTATGCAACGCGCAGTGACGGCCGTAAGTCCGAGACGTGCGAAAAGAAATTATCATCATCATTAGTAATTAGATGAAAAGGTTGCGCGCACTTCCGGAAAATGCTGGGCTACGATCGCCCAGCTTTGCTGTTTCAAGCGTTGCGCGGCCGAGTGCAAGGTTAAGCATTGTCATTATCATTCATTCATTCATTCATTCATTCATTCATTCATTCATTCATTCATTCATTCATTCATTCATTCATTCAGGATACTTACAGGCCCATTGAAGGGCATTGAGTAAGGCGCGGGGGGGGAGTAACAGTTTCTACAGAGCAGAAAATAAGTTAGCATCACATAAAAAGGTAACAAAAGAAGGTTACAAATAGTACATTGGAACATCATTACGCAATGTTATCAAAGTGCTTATACATAGATCCATCTGATCTTCGTGCTTGGGGCATCAGACGTTCTTGTGGCTTCGCTTATTGCGTTTTGTTTGGGCATAAATTTGATCAAGTTTGGAAGCAATTTTTACCTTTTTAATGCAGAAGGTAATACGACTCTGCAAGCACGCATGATCCGTGCTAATTGCAGCGGTTACGCTTGTCCCATGCGTACGTGGCGTAATGGTGTCAATGTCGAGCTTCTGTGCTAGTGGTACTGTGTTCGAATCCTACCGTCGGACTGTTGTATTAATGTTTATTTAATTGATTTATAACGCACTACTCTCTTAAAAAATGGTCACTTTGCAAAGTCACGAAGCCATTTTTAAAGCCAAGAGGACGAAGTCTAGGCAAATCCATGCGTACTACCCTATCATTGCCATGCTGTGCGAACTGCCCTGCAGCTCCCGTTGAAGTTAGCGCCCCACAAGTCCCTCTAGTAATTGTATGCAACTCTATGGTCCGAAAGACTGTTCCAATGGGCAATAGTGCGAGGTAGGGATGGTGAGTTAAATGCCTACGTTTGACCATGTACGCGCATGAAACTGAGCATGTATATTGAAGGAGTCGCGACGTGCGCACAGGTGCATGAATCGCCAGACGATGAGGTTTATTGACGTAAATGTATCTGTGAAACAGACATAAAAGTGGTGACTCCTTGATATTTGGCTGTTTTATCTTTAATGTCGTACCCCACGCTGGTCTCGTGCCACCACCACCTAGAAACCACGAGGCCTGTTCACTACGATCCATGACGTCATGCTACCTGGCCCGACTGCCATAGAATCTAATGGGGATGCTCCCGAGTAAGCAACAGTGATTTTGACGTCATCGCTTTCGCCACGCCAGCCTTGGCAATGGAAATTTCGGGCCAGGTAGCGTGACGTCATGGATCAGAGTGAACAGGCCTTCTGCTATCTAGGTGGTGTTGCTCATGCTGTACTTATAAATATCAGCTTTCTTCAGTAAACCTCAGCTGTAAGTGCCAGTCCTGTGTACTCGTCTCGTCCTTGTTTGTTCCGCGTTACTGTTTTTTTTTTCTCCAAAGAACGTTCTGAATGAAGTTTCTGTTGAGAATTAATATCCATAAAATGTAACTGAAACGAAAGCTCCTTGTGAGGATGACATAAATTTACCGTGGTGTATTGTTGTTAACATTGTTTTGTGAGTGTGTACAGATAGGGTTGGCCCCCCCCCCCCGGTCTAGTGTCGCAGGAAACATGGAAGCATGTGACGTGCACTTTGGTAGCGCTCGAGCTGCATTTGGCCGTGGAAGCAATGACGTAGCATTGTGCGGGCGCTGCCACTAGACGGAGTTAATTCTCTGCGGAACTGAAATCTTTAATGAAGATAATAACTAGGGGGAAAAAAACTCGCTCTTATGTGTGCTCGCATGTTCTCGCCTCACCTAACCTAACTGAACCCAACAATAGCCTCCTGGATAAACTTTACAAGTTTATCGAGGAGGCTATGACACTACACATGTGCTGGCACCGCACATGCTCACGACGCTCTAGAGGAGCTAGCGGACGTAAGTGTTGCCGATACACGACCGGCAGGGACGAATAGGCATTTGGTGCATAGGCTGGTGTAGGCATCAGACATAAATCGTTAGTCACTAGGTCTACTGCTAGGGACGCTATCAAGCTTCTGTAGTTCAGCTTCCATTAGTGCGCAGCTCTTCAGACGAGGAGCCGTTGAGAAGATCCCCGATTGGTTGCAGGTTCGAATGATCTCTGCTGCCAATGTGCAGAAAGACAAAAAAATCGGTGGGGATCCTTCGACAGCTTTTTATATTGCGTACATCTCAAAGCGATCCTTTGCCATGAACTCAGTTCGTCGTCAAGACGTGAGCTTTTCCAGAGTCATCTGCTTTCGTTCTAAGCGGGCACAGACGGTGAAGAATGGACACACACACAAAAAAGGAGACAGCACCACAAAAGGCATCCACTATACCTCACCTATATACTCTTCTAGGCTACATCGTCGGCTTGACCGTTACAGAGGCGCAGACGACGCGGCAGCAGATTTGCGCATCGCGGAGTGGAAACGCTATTAGACTTAACCGTCATGCTGCAAGCCTTTTGCGGTGATCGCGTGTAATTTAGGTGCCCACGATACAACGACGAAAGGATGGGCGCGTGATGTCGACAGCGCGCAGACCCCGCGTATTATACAGGGATGAATTTTGAAACGACATGTGCACATACACGCCTCACGGCAAGCGTATATACAGCTGCGCGTGCGTTGAGGACCTGATGAGGTGCGTCTGCGCATATATGAAGCAAGCACTACTTCATGACTAAACGCACACGCGCGCTGTCCTTAATCTACCGGAGGGGTGTCTTTTACGAGGCTCCTGAGCAAACAGACTGCAGACACCCACCCGATAACACAACATCGCCGCTATTACCCCGGAAGAAGAAGAAGAAGGTCTGCGCTGCGGTGCTCGCAATATGACCGCAGAAATGATGCGGCACGCTTAAACCGTAATGACCGCCTTATATACTGACGCACGCAGTTATGAACCACTGCCATTAACGTTTCAGGAACAGCGAGTTTTTAAAGCGCGTGGTCTGTGCGCGCGCCGAGGAGAGAGGTCGTCTTTTAATGATGCCAGAGGTTCCCGATCGTAAACGTGATTGCGGGGCTCCAACGTCGTTCGTTTTGCTCGTGGTGTTGCTGCTGGAATGACCAAGCATCACCAAAGTGGCGCTGCTCAAAGGGCGCTGACTACGCGAGATGCTCGACCAAACGAAATCCGAATTTGAGACCTGCTGGGGTATCATCAGTTATATTCGTGTATCGTATTTACGTTGTGTAATCTATAATCTCATCGCGTGTCCTCAATCTTACAAAAACGTTGCTTTATTTTCTCTCTCTTTTTTTAATGTTCACGTTCAACAAGGTTTCAGCAAAAAAGGAGCTAGCGTGCAATGGAGGGCCAGCGGTGCGTAGAAATTCAGGAGAAGGAGAAAGAAAATCAAAGCGCCTCGAGCGGCCAGTCGCGCGGCCATTTTGCGTGTATTCGCGGGCTTCTTTCATACTCAGAAACACGCTTTTATGTATCACGTATTGAGCAACAGAAAGTTGTATCGGGAGATTTTTCATGTTGCTCTAAAAGTCTCTCATTGACACTTTCATCTAATTATAATATTTTAAGAGTTGAATAATTAAATAAGAATAATAATGTAATTAGACGGAATGCAAAAAATAATTCGAGTATCTCCAAGCGACGGCAAACTACATTACCTTGGTTCTGTCTTGCTACGTGGCATTTGCATATTTTTAAATCTTGGCGCATGATAGTTGGGACACCCTGTATACAGGGGGTTTCAGCGCGAACACTTAAACATTTTAAAGGTTGCCTGTGGCAGGTAATAGAATTCTAGTTCATGACCTGGTCTACTCGAAGAGGCGGACATGCAAAAAAAATAAAAATAAATAAAATACATGATCTACAACTCAACAAAAATTCACTAATTAAGATTTTAACTAATTACCTTACGGCCCGTTATTGCGATTTACAAATTCTAGCCGTGGAGTAAGCAAGGCGGATCCACTTGGAACGAATTCTCAGGATTACACCAGTTTTGAGAAATTAATTCCCTAACTTTACGAAGAAATTCATTCGCGTTCCAGATAATTTTGTGCTTCAGTGCATAAAACAACATTTTGTTAAGAAATTAACTGGAACGCCAATGCATTTCCCCGCAAAGTTTAGTATTTAATATCTCGACACTGGTGTCATCCTGAGAATTCGTTCGGAGTGGATCCGCCTTGCGAACTCCACGGCTAGGATTTATAAATTGCATAATGGGCCATAAGGTAATTAGTTAAAGCTAATTAGTGAAATTCTGTTAATTAGTCGATTATGCATCCGCCTTGCGAACTCCACGGCTAGGATTTATAAATTGCATAATGGGCCATAAGGTAATTAGTTAAAGCTAATGAGTGAAATTCTGTTAATTAGTCGATTATGCATTTCAATTTCTTGTGGAATTAATATCCGCCTCTTCGAGTAGACCAGGTCATGAACTAGAATTGTACTACCTGCCACAGGCAACTTTTCAACATTTTTGAAAGTGTTCACGCTGAAACACCCTGTATACAGGGTTACAGGGTGTTTCACGTAACTTAATTGAACCAATGATTTAAAAGAAGTGGTTAACCGCAGCTCAATGAAACCAATGACATGAGGTTTGCCATGATGTGACCCTCCTTATATTATTTTTTATATTCCGGCTAATTAGTTAATTAACTAAGATCAAATACGCAAAATCTTTAATGTTCTATATATAGGTCCAAGTGCGTTTCGTTACGTTGTAGAGGGGATTCAGAAATGACCGATCCATTTTTGTGGCAACGTACATGCTGTGTGGTGATCATTTTTTTTTTTCGACCTTTAAGGAAAGCCCGTGAAATATGAAATGAAACCACGTGACTGCCCTCATGCGCTATCGTATTGCGGTGCTCTCAACCGTGCTTCGAGAGAAACAACCACGCGCGCGGACCGTGGCGAAGTCAGCGGCCGTGGCTCTAGCTATCGGCTTCACAGTGAGTCGATCAGCACCTTCTACGACGGCACGCGGAAAAGACGGGCCGCCGTCTTTGATAAGAGTGGTTATACACACAGGGTATACTATATCCTGGCGTTTCATTAACTCTTTTTCTTACTTACGGTTCAGTTTTCTCGCACGACCGTGCGCTGGTGTATAAATAAAGCTATATATACTGCTTCTCTGATAAAAACGTAGTTAGGAAAGCAACCGGCTGTATCGCCTGTTGTGTTTCCTCTTATCGCTAATTAATTTCTATTTTGCGTTCCCTGCGCTGCCGGGTTTCAAGACACGTCCGTTCGAAGTTCCCATTAAGCCTAACATGCACCATACGCCCCTCCCGCCTGCCCCCGCACCTTCATTGCTTCGGACAGATTGATCCAGTTGAATCAGCCGTTGGAACTAAGAAACCAACAAACAAAAGGAATACACAAAAAAGGGGAGTGGACGAAACGAGGAAGCGATCCACCCACGCCCCGGCTACAAGGGCCCACGTATATCGCGCCCCTCATTTCGGCGGTCCACCTGACAGCTCCAATTCGCTCTGAATGTCTAACAGGGCTGATTACAATCTTCGGGTGGAGTTCTTCTCAGCGGGTGGCGCTGGCTAACCTCCCTTATAGCGTCCCGACAGCACGCAGCCTCAGCAGCAGCAACAACAGCAGCGGCAGCAACAGCGCCAACGACTCCGAGCCTCCACGTCCACGGTGGCTCGCCGGCGTCCGTCAGCGCGTGGGCCGGCCGCAACAAGGTCCCCGGGCGCCGCTCCATCGGTTGTATACCGGGTCATGCATTGTTATTGCCTCGGCCAGAGGGGTGGTAGACCCCCGCACCCCATTGTTTCCCACGGGTCGAACTTTACGGGCGCCCCGGCCCGAAGAAGGAGGGGGCTATCTCGTTCATGACGGCCCGGCACTTAGTACGGGCCGGCGCTTTTCTCGCCGCATATACGTACGTATACGTAGGCCGCTGCCCGGCGCTAACCTCGGGAACGTGAACGCGCAGCGCTGGGCCCTCCGTATTATACGTACGCAAGGTCCCAGATTACGCCACACGCGAAGGCAGGAGCGAATGAACCCTGCGCCGACGGCGGTGGTGGGGCGCAGCGCGCGGACGTTGATCTGCCTAGCCGTGCGCCGTCCGGCCATGCAGGGTGGGTACGTAGGCATGAAACTTCTGGCGTCTCTAATCTGCCGACGGAGGTAGCACTCCCCCCTCTTCTTTTCTCTTACTTTTCCTTTCCTTTTTTTCGAGCAGGCACGGCACTGTCTGTAAACGCACGTTTCCTGCCCCATACGTGTGTGCATGGGCGTCGGCGGTGCAACACACAACACGCCTTTAAGGACGTCGACATCGCGCGCAGGCGCGTGTGCGTTTGGTTATGCGGCAATGCGAGTATACGAGCTGCCAAGGCTGCATGCAAGCTTGCCGTCCGCTGGTGCCGTTGACTTTCGCTACGGGTTCTGCGCGGAACAACGGCTCGGCTGTGCCGCTGCAAGTTAGGAAAAAGAAAAGCGGTGACCACCACAGCCACGACAACGAACATACACGCCTCTTTTGCGAGGTCATCCAGAGGTAGCGGTATACGTAATTTTGTTGCTTTGGTTGTGACACGGTGATGCAAAGCTTCGTTAAAACGGTTCTATAGCCATTAACTCCGTCTGAGCGACAACTCCTGGTGTTCCCTGCCTCGTATTTACGGGTTTTCCTTTTGGTAAGTGCCCGGAGAAATTTCAGCGGTACAGTATTATTCAAAATTATAAAATAACTCATACAACCAGGAAACTGTAGGTCAAAATTTCAACGTCCACAAGCAGCTCAGACTGCAAGCACACTGTGAAGGGAAATAACTCTCAGGTGGGAGTATACTGCTTGTCCTCTAGCGACCCCCCGGTTGGGAGTTTATTATGCTCCGAATGATCGGAGTATAATTTTTACTCCGTGCGGGCAGAATATTTGCGTGGTGCCAGGGGAGTTTTTTTTTTCTGTCATTTTATTTTTTATTTCGGGCTGGACGGAGGTTTTCGAGCTGCACCGGGAGTATAAAAAAGTATCACGTCATATTGCGTGGAGAATTTTATATGTAGAGGCTACGGGTCAAATTCCGAAATATACGCACAAGAATAAGCCAAATTCTGCGAAACAAGTGAACCAGACCAGACAGACCAAGCCATACATTAAAACAAACATTTCAGAAACACCCGATGAAGAGCTGTGAAGGACATCCAACGGACAGTGCGGCTATCACGGACGTGGTCCCTCGAACAGTGGCTGCTGTTGCCATTGCTACGCGGCACTTTACACCGGACGTTGTCAGCATATACTCAAAAGGACATAAAAGTGGTATTTCACGCACTGAAGAACACAAGTCAAGGTCACGCAACACGAAAGCACAGCCAGAAACCTTAGCCGACATCACGAGTCAACTGACAGCTTCGTGGCCACACCTAAGCCTTTTTCTGCACTTGAAATCGTTGCTCTTGCATTCACTGCTGCCAGCGGAGTGATCACAGCTAACGTACATTAACATGAGATACAGTGGGCTTCAGGCACGCCTGTAACACTTTCTGGAAGGAAGTATAGGAAAGAAAATCGGTGAAACGCTGGCACGGAACAACACTTCACAGATGTAAACAAACCGTCAGCCATGAGCACCGTCGACTCCGCCGAACGCGGCCGGTCGCTCGCGCAGTGCACAGCCTTATGGAGCACCACGCGACCAACCTGTTCCGGCGGGGGAGTTTTTTAAAACTCCCTGTGCTGAGTTCCCGCAGAGAACAAAATTTTGAAGGTGGAGTAAAATCACGTCATGTCCGCCCTTATCCTCCCACATGTAGTGAGCGGAGTGAAACGAGGGAATGCCGCTGTATTCCTCCCATACATCGGAGTAAATATTCAAGGATGGGAGTATATAGGGCACATCACCTTCTTATAATTCCCATGTGGGGGTATTTTCGTTTACAGTGTATAGCCTACTCCGTGGGCAGCTTATTTATATGTTTTAAGCGCATATAGCCGCTTAAAAGAAACGACGGGACGCACACCACTAGGCTCATCAAGTCTTTCGGCATGGCATATCGGATGTGCCGCAGCTCTACATGTTTGACAAGCTGCCCATGCGGATCCTCGAAGGTACTTCCGGGCAGGTTATATATCATTGGGTCGTCGGATGAGGTCACTTTCTTCTGTTCGAGTATATAATACACGGGCAGAACAGACGTGTTTCTGACAATACTCGTTCCGCCATGTGCTTAAACGTGGACGTTCCCAAGTGCATACTGGTAACATAGCTAAAACTAAAGGTAAGTCGAACAGACTGGCCCGTGGGCACAGCAGCCTGCTCTAGTTGCCCCGTTCGCACTTTAGGCAGCGCGCACGGCGAGTCGTATTCTTCGTTTCCCGCGGATAACACGTCTCGCTCTGCTGAGCAAGTTTACTGTTGTCTCGAACTCGATCTACGCTCCGGTGTAACCTAGTGCCCCTTCTATACAGAATAAGCTTGGACCTCGAGCAGCGACGCAGTGTTTCTTGTCGCGCCTACGTTTTTCTCTCTCACGTATGTAGACTATACCTGCTTAGACTTCTTGTCATCGTCGTCGCTTTTGTTGCTGCTAACAGAAAAAATACGGCCCAAATATGGAAAAACGTATACATCATGAAGCTTCACTGTAGCATATTGTCAGCACAGCCCAAATACGTCCCATCACGCGTGTTTTCAGTACACGTTCAAATCTTCCTCACTCCGCTCATTGAATATACGGTTATAAATATGGCCTTCTTTATGTCTACAAGTGACCACGATCACCGCCTCTCTAAAGCGAGAGTATCGCGCAGTAAAGTTGAGTGACTGACGATGCAGCTCGCCTGGAAGCCAGGTACCTCAAGCATCGGCGCGTGCAACACGGTGCTAGTGCGGCAACCACATGAATCGTATTTCCGATGTATTCACGGCGTGCCCCGACCTCCCCACCATCGCCTGGCTTCCGTGCATTCATCGCACACTGGGCAATAACCGCGTTATATAGTATCGGCCCAGACGGATTCCAGCATGCTCTCTTTTAAATAGTTACCAGCGTAATAGTTTTGACTTATTCACATGTACTTATCGAGAAAACCACATTACATATCAATGTATAGTGAAACTATACTGGATTCACGCATTTCTTGGGTCGTTTTGCTAATCTGTAACCGCAGTGAATGTTTTCATTTATGAGTGTTTATCAAAGCTTTTATGATTGTTTGCCATAATTGCGTGTTCACTGTCACCCTGAAAAATCGACACATGTTGTATAGCCAATTTCCTTGCTTTTTCCCCCTTTTTCTATGTATCCACCGTGCCGACATACTTAAGCTGTCCAGGTAGACCTCCCCCCCCCCCCTTTTTTTTTCCCTTTCTCGCAGACTTCACATTTTTTTTTGTATGTCTGTATTGAGGAAAAATAAAGATTTATTTGATGTGACTAATTTCTCACCGGTTGTATTATGGCTTTTCTTTCTTTCCTGCTCGATTGCGACCAGTATACAGGTTTCGACGGTGCCCACTACAGACAGACCGACAGAGGCACTCATTCACCGTGAACTGGCTCGAAGAGATCCGTCGTCGCGTCAGGCTATATGGTCCGGTATATACGCTTGGGACACACGCGACATCCTCATGATGCTCACACTGGGGCGTATATGCATGCAGACACTGCAATCACCAACATATCATTCATCACGGTCACATCGAGATGTACACACACACTTTGACCAGCGGAAACACTGTGCCCGCTTCAACCTTTCTTTGCTTGTGTTTTTGCCATCACTAGAGAGACGTACCATACGTCTGTCGAGCGTGTTCTTCCGTGCACGTGCACTGTCTAGGCTCGCGTGCGTGCCCGTATGTACCCCGACCGGTTCGCTATAAGAGTATCTCCGCGTCAGGCGACATCCGGAGCGTATACGTACACCGCTGACACCCGACCGCGTGATGCACTCTATGCGCTCGTAACCCGACTCCCCCCCACTCCCCTTTATGTCCGCTGTCTTGGCACTGTACACGTGTTTGTTAACGCATGGCGCCCGGAGATGGCGGCAGTACATACCATCAAGTGACGCTTCGGGAGAGGGAGAAAAAAAAAGAAATAAGAGCGTGGTGAGGAAGACAGAGGAAGAGTGGGACGAAGAAGAGCGGCGGGGTGCGAGAGCTTGGCAGCAGGCAGCAGCACGGCCCTTTGAATTGGATCAGGACAGACGTTCAAGCGGGTAAATATCGTCGCAAATTGGGGCCGCACGGCCGCCGCTGTGCTAGTAGTACACAGACGCGCGCGCTGCGAGCGTTCGAGGAAGCGACCCGCTGACGTCACGACCGCAGCAGCCGGGGCTGGCTGCGGTTTTCTGTGCTGATGTGTGGGCGCGCGCGTGGCAGCGGCATCTATCGGGGCGTTAACATGAACCGGACTAAAAGCGGGTCGAGTCGGCGTGTCGGTTCGAGAGTTGCCTGTGGTGCTCATGTAAACGCTAGCAGGTCGGGCTGAGCTAGCGTCGAGTCAGCCCCTACTGCACGGTGCATAGAGTTGCATACAATTACTAGAGGGAACCGTGGCACTATAGTGTCTACGGAAGCTGCAGGCAGGGCCGTTCAACCAGCATGGAAATGATAGGCAGTATCATAGTCCCTTAATAGCTTTTAAAGTATTGAGGGACTATGGTAGTATGCATGGATTTGCATAAACTTCGCACCTCTGGCTTTATTTAAGTGGCTTCGTGACATTGCAAAGTGATGATTTTAAATAAAGTACCGCGTTATAAATAATTACGTGAACATTATTAAAACTGCCCGCAGGCAGGATTCGAACGCAGGACCTCTGGCACAGAGGCCCGATATTGAAAGCAATACGCCAGGGACGCATGAACAAGCGAAACCACTGCAATTAGCAGCGATTATGCGTGCTTGCAGAGTCTTGTTACCTTCTGCATTAAAAGAAAAAAAAAGTGTGAATTGCTTTGAGATTTAGACCAATTTAGAACCTGATAAATCGTAATAAACGAAGCCACAAGAACGTCTGAATCCACAAGCACGAAAATCAGACAAATCCATGTATACTACCCATCATTCCCTTGTTGGCTGAACGATCGAAGCTCCAGAGTTCCCTCTAGTAATTGTAGGAACCTTTATGGCACGGGGTGACCGAAACCGAACCTCTTCGAGCGAGCACGTACAGGCAGAGAGATCGGGTTGGTGGTGTGCAGCCAGCAACGATCAACCAGACGTGTTATCTGTCACCTCGACGCAGGCTGGCACAACTTGGTCGCAGCAATCTACGCCCTTGCCCGTCATATACGCTGTCCTGTCTGCTTTTTCCGTTCTTTTTGAATGCGTGCTGGTGTGTTTCAACATCGGCTCCATCATGAACTTCAACTAGCCCGACTCGCCATCTTGTTCGGTCGTCGAGTCACGCAGTCTGAGCCGGACTTCTTACTTGACCTGCTATTGTCAGGCTCATGTAAACGTAGCCTATATAGACCACTCGCCGGCCGCCAAACTCGCGTCTCGTGTAGCCTATAGGCGTCCACTACCGCGCTTATATGAGTGGACAAATGTGGACCTGACCATTCGAACTCAAGCGGCGAAATACGATAACAGCAAGCAGCCGAAACAAAATAAGCTAAAGACTTTTTACGAGTCTATGCTCCATCTCACCAAATCCGTGCAATGAAGCTTAAGCTACGGGTCGCGTCAACCACTCAGAAAAGATAACCAAACGAAAGGGCTCCTTCATTGTCCTTTTATCGATGACTGAACTGCATGGAAGCGCTAAGGAAGGATCAGCAGCGCCCAATTAATGGACCAGCCCTCCTCCCTTCTATCTGGAACACGCTAGTCGTCTTTCGTTACGCGAGGTTGATCAGAGATTGCATGCCTTCAGCTACGACACGTACTTGGCCCGTGGACTAACGCTACCAATGCGTCTCGTGCAACGAAATCACATTTACACTTGTCTCACCGAGATACTTTAGTTCGTGTGTTGGCGTGTATAGTGGTGTGTTTTGTGCATGTTCTTCATTTGACACGCACTGTGCATACATACCGTTTCATTTTTCATCATACACATCTGGAGCAGCATGCTAGGTATGCCGTCAGGCAAAACCTCTGCAGGATTAATTAAAGAGCCATTTCCACCCCCCCCTCCTCTCTCACCCTCTCCATTTCTATCTCCGAGTTTCTTTAACGTGCACCTGTATCTAAGCGCACGAGTGTTTTCGCATTCCGCCGCTCCCAGACAGAATAATGATGCCGAATATAATTCCGCGTACGTTTACAAGAAAGGCAGATATTGTGGTATAACGCACCCAGGCAATATTTACATCGTGAAATCAAGAAAACGTTACTGATTTCTATCTCTTATACTAACAACTGGGGCCCCTGCTGAGCTGCATAGCGGGAAACCAGTTCGCCTAATAAGGCAAAGGCAGACTGCACGAAGTGCCTGCGGGAACGCTGTATTGACGACAGCGTTTCCACGACGCTTTTTTCTTTTTCGTGGCCGCGTTTAATCGGCGTTCCTGAATGAAGCTGCGTAAAAAGAATGGAATTTGATCGAACTGAGGCGCGGTGTATCAGCGCATTAGCCGCAGGCGCAGTTATAACCTCGAAGGGGCTCCGGGGGATCAACACTGCATGTCGATAACGTGTGTGCGCCTGCTCATAACCGCATGCTTCTCTCACTTCCTGTAAACGTCGAAGTCGCAGATCGTGCGACGATATAGTTCACGCCTAAATGCTCTCTGGCGTCGGTCCACGGTAAATTTCTTTCCGCGCCTTGTGGCGGATCAGCGACACAAGCCAGCAACGTGGTTCGCCACCTCATTTCCGGACTATATAGCCAGCACCAGCGCGGTGTATATTGTATGCTCCGTCTAGCTAATTCCGTGCAGTTCAGGGGAGGCTAGAGCTGGTGTTAGCCAATTAGCAACGACAGCTACCCCAGAGAGCCGCGGAGAAAACAGAACGACTCGCCCATTGTCAGCTGCTAATCCTTTCGGTAAGCTTCCACTCAATCGGCACCTCGCGGAGGGTGATTAGAAGAAGTGAAATTCGTGTTGGCTGGTACATATTCATCGTGGTTTCTAGGCGCCAAGCAGAACACACAATGACGAGGATGTTCAACGGCGCTAGTAAGACTGACTTCAGTTGATTAGAGTCCACTATTCGACCGACTTTGCTTCCGCTAATATTCTTGCCCATTGTCAGCTGCTAATCCTTTCGGGAAGCTTCCACTCAGTCGGCACCTATAGCGGAGAGCGATTATAATAATTGAAATTCCGGTTGGTTGGTACGTATTCCTCGCGGTTTCTAGGCGCCACACAGAACACAGAATGAAGAGGATGGTCAACGGTGCTACGACTGACTTCAGGGGATTAGAGTCCACTATACGACCGACATTGCTTCCGCTAATATCCCTTCTTCTTGCCGATTCACAATAATCGTATCATCCATCAAATTGTTCGTGAAGAGCTGCTCAGGTGCGCGAACAAATGTCACGTGGCATAGCAGACACCCCCGAATCCTTTCTGCAAGACACGGTGGCCTCGCAGCTTGCGATGTTTTAGCCTTTATCAACGCCCGCCCATCGTCTAATGTGTCTTATTACGACCTTTGAGATGATTATAAATAAATAAAATAATGACGAGAGAGAAGCCGTTATTCCGCTTTTCCTTTCTACATAATTTGCTGACAAATTACCCAAGCATTCTGGTCATCTGGCCCGCCTGAAGAAACCACACCTAATAACCACACCTAACACTGACGAAATAGAGCTTTTTTCTATACCTACCCAAGAATTCAGTGCAAGCTCCACCCAGAAAACCACACTGCATTTGCCCTCCATGCTTCCGCGATACGAAAGGTATACGGTTGTCGAGAGACACCCATATTATATGTATATAGTTCGCCTTTACACTGACCTCGTGGTAATCAGCAAGCGTAATTGACTGGCTTATTTACACTCAAAGTTATCTTTTCAGTTGGACAACGATGCATTCGCCTGCATTCTTAGGTTGATTACCTATACTACAGTTGGCCGACGCTGCACTGCCCGCGGAGCTAGGAGATAACGCAGTCTCGGTCAGTCAACGGCACGCAAATCTCCGATCAAGCGTATTTGCGAAAGGTATGCGCAATGGCTTGCACGTTTCCAAGTTAACGTTTGCACGGCGTTCCGAGTGTACGGTAATATGTGGCCGCGCTCACGTCGCAGGCTGTGTAGAGAAGGCACGTAAGTGCCTGTATGCGCCGTGGAGTGAGATCGCCGCGATATGTATTTAGCTATGTAGCTATAGCTGCGTGCTCCGCGACGACCAGCGGGCGTTATCGAACCGCGGCCGAGCGAACAGTGCAAATGGAGCGAATTGTTTGGTTGGGGAGGGGGAGGAAGAACGTTAATAAACGCGGCGTACGCGGGCCTCGCGGAGGCACGCGGAAAGAGGAAGGAGGAAATGAGCGCGACGTTACCGACCCGCGAAACTGCACGACTCGCGCGCTGTTTATACCGCGCCATGCGCTTGCGAGAGAGACCGAAGGTCTTCCCCCCGCAGTTCAGCGTTCAGAAAGTGCACTTGAAACTGAAGCCGGAGCGGATCTCGTCACCGCATGGCGTAGGCACCTTTTGTGGATTCTCATACCACTATATAGTGTTTGCAAAGAGAGAATTTATTTAGAGGAAGCCAGAGAAGTCGCGGCCTGCAGATCTTGTGTAGCTTACAAACCTTGGGCAGCCCCAACAACACGAAGCCAAGAATCCTGCACGATACCTCGTCACGTCCAGGACGGGTATCACATTGTCCCAATACCACGCAACATGGACCCTAACCTACACTCCGGCAGGAGGAGAGCGAGGGCCCATTACATGGAGAAGACATTCAGGTTCCAAGCCACGGCCCGTTTTACGGACGCCGCCATGTACGGGACGAAGAATAAGGTGCAGTGGCAGTGGTCTGCGACCGTCGAGGCCACGTTACCTCTGGTGCATCGGCCCGCCCCTGCACGATCACGGAAGCCGATGAGCTGGTCATCGCGTTAGCCATCCGCGAAGGCCAACACGCACACAAACCCCTGACGATCCTCACGGATTCCCAGCAGGCCTGCCGCAACTTCCTATAGAGATGAATCGGAAGACCTGCTGCACAAGTCCCAAATGACCAAGTAGGGCACCAAGGGCATCACCACCCAAACCATCATCTGGATACCGGGCTACGCTGGCATCACGGGCAACCTGTACGCCGACAAAGCAGCTCGAGGCTTCGTACGTAACTGAGCACTCATCACACCGACTGCAAAAGATCCAGACCCAGCCGGCCTTGAGTATTCAGCTATCGTGAACTACCACAGGGGGAGTCGCTTGCGATATCCAACACCCCATCGAAAACTAAAGACGGAGGATGCCGCTGCCTGGCGTAGGCTCCGGAGAGGCACCTACACGAACCTACACATATTACATCGCATACACCCCGCAGCCTACAGTGACGAATGCCCGTGCACTAACTACTCGTCAATTGTACAGCCATAATTCCCCTATTAAAAGGCATACACAAGGACAAAACCCGTCCCTCCACCCACTGTACGGTATGAACAACCCAAAACGTAAGCATTCATCTCGCATTATTGGTCAGTAAAACTGTGCCCTCTCTCTCTCTCTCTCTCTCTCTCTCTATCTCTTTCTCTATTTTCATCCCTATACCCCTTTCCCCCAGTGCAGGGTAGCAAACCAGACGTGCGTCTGGTTAACCTCCCTGCTTCTCACTCTTCTATCTCTCTCTCTCTTTCTTTCACTCTGCACAGTAATCCCGTGCTTCACAAATGCGCGGAGAGATGGCAAGCCTCGTCTTCAAACAAACACACGTGCTCACTGACATTAGGGGCTCAGGTATAGAAGAGCGGTCATTTGTAACGGGCACTACAAATGACAAGCCAGAGCCCAAACCACCAACGCTCTGCAAACACGCTCACGCACAAATGATGATAAGAGTCATACCAGGAAATAGTACCGTATTTCCCGCTATAGGCGATGCCTCGAACATCGAACCGGGCATGACAGCACATAGCGTCCCTTTGTCTCTCTCGTTTGGTTTCCTTTATTTGTTTCTTTCCTTTTCCACTTATGCTCGGCATACACCCCGTACTTACATGTCCCGAATCTTCGTCGGGCATCGCCTGCAACAGTCGAATGAGAGCACGCGCGATTCACCGAGAACAATACGTGGCGTTCCCACAAATCAAAAGCCAGCGGCGGGCGCTTTCTCACAGTTTAATGAGGGAGGCCCAGCGGCGCGCTCTCGAAGAGAAGGCAGCTCCGGTGAGCAGGTGCGTTGCATACACACAAACACGCACGACAGACTCAGTCTCGCACATGCGCACACTGCCAGAGCGGGTCCTCAGGACATCAAAATAGAAACGACCTGGAAAGGAAACCCTGCGCGACATCACTCACCGGGTATACAATATACAACCGAGAGCCGCTGGCTATGCTTCGTATCCATAATTCGGTGCAGTGCTACGAATGCTATATAGGGCTCGTGTCAACCGATCAGCAACAAGAGGCGAGCGCCGAATGCGCGTTCTAACATAACCTCCGAGATTTGGAGCCCCGCCCAATCTCGGAGGCCATAGTTCTAGAGAAGAGACGAGGACGGTTCTCCGCAGTGGGTGCGCTACCAATCTTTCCATGACGCTCCCGTTCAGTAGGCGTCGCGCAGAAAGCGATTCGGTATAGACGAAAAAAAAATGGAGGAGCCTTTTCCCGATTCTCTTTTCTGGTTGGTTGACGCAGCTCGTGCCTCGCGCTCCACTGCACGGAGTTGGTAAGGTGGAGCTGCAGGCCACCAACCTGCAGCCGTTCCATGTCGACACGAGTGCCACTCGGGCCGCATTCGAAAGGCCCCACTTTGGGGCCACCGTGCGTACACCTAGGTCGCGCGAACACAATGTATATCCTCGTCACAACGAAACACGGAGGCTAGCTTGTATAAGATGGGGGCAGAACAGCCACGTTGCCTTCGTCGTCTCTCCATCTTTCTCTCTTTATCTCGACGCTTGTAAACTAGGCGAGACTAAATCGCCGGCTGCCTCGTCCGTAATTACTACGTTCCGCTGTTACACGAGGAAACGAAAACTGGAGCACTTTTGTGCCACGGAGAAGTATAAAGGTGTACGCGCGACCTCACGCAGGCGGGATGCGGTGTGCTGCGGAACAATAACAACGGGAGCGATGACAGAGGAAGAATGATACTTTTTGCGGCTAACAAGAAGCTAGGGCGTGAATTCATCGTGAAAATTACAGCGCGGGGCGTCAGTGACGTATGCCGATGGCATGCGCAAAAAAAAAAAAAAAAAAAAAGAAGAAGAAGAAGAAGAAGAATGAGGAAACGCTGGATTGCTAGCCATTTCTTTCAATTCGATGGGGGCGCGAAATGCAAGAACGCCCGTCCCGTGCATTGGGGGCACGTTAAAGATCCCCTGGTAGTCAAAATTAATCCGGAGTCCCCCACTACGGCGCGCCTCAAAATCAAACCGTGGTTTTGGCGCGTAAAACCCCGGAATTCAATTCATTTCTTTCAAAGTCCGAAAGAATAAAGCACATTTAAAATAAATTGTTGGCGCTTAACGTCACAAAACTGCCCGCTGGGTTATGTGGGACGCCCCGTGTAATGGAAAGCTCCCGATTAATTTCGACCACCTGAAGCTCTTTAACGTGCACCTATACGCACACGAGCGTTTCTGCCTCCACCGAAACGCGGCCGCAGCGGCAGCTCGAATCAAACCCCCGACCTCCTGCCCGCGGCAGCAAATCCACCTTAGCCACTGAACTTCCGCGGTTGGTCGCACACCTGGAAATGCTGGCCTTATAGTGCGCACGCGCAAACAGAGCCATCAAACAAATTCGTTAAAGCAGCAACAGGTCGGAAACCTGCAGACAACCAGCGCGTATACTTTCTCGATTGCGGAGAACAATTTAAAATAAACCTCAAAGCACGTTACTGTGTGGTCATGGCAGAATCTATAAGAACGACATGCAAGAGAGGTTGTCTTAGGCTTGTAGAAAGAAATTTTGACCCCACTTTCTTTATGTGGCTTTATGCGGCTGTATGCGTTAATGGAGCTGGGCAGGCCATGCAATGCGTAGGATGAAAAACCGGTCAACCATTAGAGTTACGCAATGGGTACCAAGAGAAGGGAAGCGCAGTCGAGGACCGCAGAAAACTAGGTGGGGTGATGAAGTTAGGAAATTTTCAGGTGCAAGTTGGAATCAGCTAGCGCAAGGCAGGGGTAATTGGAGATAGCAGGGAAAGGCCTTCGTCCTGCAGTGGACATAAATATAGGCTGATGATGATGAAGATCCGGCCCTTTATCCCGAAGGTTCATCGGTGTCTGCTTCTAGCGTCTGCCACATGCAGTGCGCAACACATTGTCATTACAAACACATCTGGTGGCTAGAAAAAAGATAGCATGTAGTGGCCCTTAAACATCACCAGAAGCCATTCCGGAGTAAAAGAGCGCCGTTCTCCGCCCCTGTGAAGTGTATGGCATGTCGTGTAATGTATTTGTCTCATTTTTTAAGCGGAGCTTGTCTTTGCCAACCTTTCCATGTTTGGCGTGGCTGCTGGGTCGGTCAGTGTTTCGGCAGATATATTTGTGGATATACCAGGTGTATATATATTTTTAGCTGCACCATTTTTTTATTGCGATAGCAATTATATGGACACTCCAAGCAGATTTCCGCCGACGGCGTCGTCGTCGCCGTCGCCATTGCCATCGCCGTCGCCGTGAGGTTCCGTATGAAGTCCAACGGCGATGAAATTGACGCATCCACAGACCCCACCTCACAAGCTCCACAAGACGACTCCAAACAAGGACGCCCCATAGAGGCACAAGAGCAGCCCAACTCAACGCACATCTATACCGCCACTGAAACGTGGGAAGCCAAGCTTTTCTCTGACGACCTGGACGACACACGTAGTCTCGTCGCCCGTGCCAAGGAAGCAGCCCAAGCCAGAGGGTTCCTGGAATAAGGAATCCTCCCATCTAGAGTGAACCGGGTCCTGACTCGGATTACCGTTTCAAGTAGGAGGAGGAATAAACATTTATTGCGGAACCAGCACTTTAAGATGGCCGGGCCTAAGCCTCCCATGAGGGGACGTCGAGGGCTTGCCTCGCCGCCGCCTCACGGGCGTGCTGGGTCGCCCAGGTTTGGTCGTCGAGGGCGGAGCTCCGCAGAGCCTCACGCAACCTCGACGAGAGGGTGTGGTGTTAATGTGTGTGTACTGTGCTGGGCACTCCCACAGCATATGCGGAAGCGTAGCCGGGTGAGTGCCACAGCACCGGCAGTTGGGGGTATTGTAAACTTCAGGGAATATAAGGTGGAGGCGGGCGGGTGAAGGGTACGTATTTGTTTGTAGCAGACGCAGGGTGGTAGCCTGCGCCCGGCTGAACTTGGGGTGAGGTGGGGGGAAGGTTCGGCGACTAAGGTAAAATGCCTTAACGAGATGGTTATAAGTAGTCAGACTGTCCCTGGTTTCCAACTCGTCTCGAGTGTCTCCGGCGCGGTTGACTAGTCCTCGCGCAATGGAGTGGGTGACCTCGTTGAGGTTGGGGAGGTGTGGGTGGACAGTGCCCGCGTGGGCCGGGATCCATGTCAGGGAGATCATGCTTTCTTTAGAGTGTGGTGCCTGGCAGAGGATACGAAGAGCTTGAGGAGAAATACGGCCTTTGCTGAAGTTAGTGACGGCTGAGCGAGAGTCACACACGATGGTGTGACAGGTGGGATCTAGAGTGGCCAGGGCGATGGCCACTTCTTCAGCCGTTTCGGCAGTGGGGGTAATGACGCTGGAGGTGTGGTGTAGGACTCCATCGCGTGTGGCGACGGCCACAAATCGTGTGCCTGGGGAATATTGGGCTGCATCAACAAATGTTGATGCAGCCCAGGTACACGAGCAAAGGCTTTTATGATTGCTCCGGCCCGAGCTTGGCGCCGGGCCCTGTTATATTCAGGGTGCATATTTCTAGGAATAGGGTCTGTGTGGATCGAGCTACGGATGTCAGTCGGGATCGATTGTTTGGGGCCCTGCTGCTGATGGTAAGTAAAGCCAAGCGTAGATAAAATAAAGCGTCCCGTTTCAGTAAGGGTGAGCCGTTCAAGCTGAGAGCGCTGTTGTGCTTCAATGAGTTCGGCAAGGGTGTTGTGAACTCCTAGTTGGTTGAAGAGTTCAGTACTGGTGTAATGCGGGAGGCCAAGTGCTTGCTTGTAGACCCCTCGTATGAGGGTGTCGAGCTTGTTTTGTTCAGCCCGGTACCAGTTGAGGTACGCAGCAACGTAGGTGATGTGGCATATGACAAAGGACTGCACGAGGCGGAGAAGGCTTTCTTCTTTGAGTCCCCCTCGTCGGTTGGAGATGCGTTTAAGAAGCCGTAGGGTGTTTTGAGATTGGGCGCAGATCTTGTTGAGAGCCAAGGCATTGGAGCCGTTGGTAGAGATGGTGAGACCGAGGACCCGGATACTAGGGACGTGTGGTATAGGACTGCCATCTTGAAGGCGTAAGGTGATAGAGTCACAGGGTCGGTGCTCAGATTGGTGTTTTGGTGGGCGTCCCCGCTGAATGGGCTTGTTGAGAAGGAGCTCCGATTTAGCCGGCGAACAGCGCAGTCCGGTCCCTTGGAGATAGGCTTCAACCGTGTCAATCGCCGTTTGTAGGGCTGACTCCACTTGACCATCGCTGCCTCGGTACGCCCAGATGGTGATGTCATCGGCGTAGATGGTATGGTTGATATTGTCGACTCGTTGTAGTTGCTGGGCAAGGCCAATCATGACTAAGTTAAAAAGCATGGGAGAGATAACTGAACCTTGCGGGGTGCCTTTGCTGCCAAGAGGAAGCTGGTCTGATCGTAAATCCCCGGCCGAGAGGGTGGCTGTGCGATTGCAGAGGAAGTCACGGATGTAATTGTAGGATCGCTCTCCCAGGTGGAGGTGGGACACCTGGTCAAGGATAGCTTCATGGGAAATGCTGTCAAAGGCTTGAGTGAGGTCGAGTCCGAGGATGGCTTTCGTGTTACAGGAACGGTCGTTTAGTACTTGATGTTTGAGCTGCAACATAGCGTCTTGAGTAGAAAGGTGAGGGCGAAATCCAATGATGGTGTGGGGATAGATAGAGTTGTCTTCGAGGTGTGTGTTGATGCGTGCTAAGAAGGCGTGTTCCATCACTTTGCCTACGCATGAAGTGAGGGAGATAGGCCTTAGGTTGTTGAGGCTAGATGGTTCGCCAGGCTTTGGGATTAGGATAACGTTGGCAGTCTTCCAGGCAGCTGGGATGGCGCCATTGCGCCAGCAATCGTTGATGTAGTCAGTTAGATGGGACACGGACTCGTCATCGAGATTGCGAAGGGTTTTGTTAGTGACCCCGTCTGGGCCTGGAGCAGAACGACCGTTAAGCTTGCGAAGTGCAGCATGTATTTCAGATGCGCTGAAATCGGCGTCTAGTGTAGGGTTGGGATTACCTATGTAATTTCTGTGTGGACTGACTTGTCCCCTGGAGATATATCTGGTGCAGAGGTATAGTCAAGCACTCGTTGTGGACCTTGCTTAAGGGTCTCCGTATAAAGGAGTTTCTGCAGCCGATCCTGTTGGACAGTGCGGGTGGTAGTATTGTCAAGCAGGTGTCTGAGGAGTTTCCACGTAGATGGGCGATGAAGTTGTCCATCCATCGTGTTACACAGCTCAGTCCACTGTTGCCGGCTGAGGGGTTGACAATGCTCCTCGATGGCTGTATTGACTTTAGAGATCTTACTTCTGAGGCGACGGTTTAGGCGCTGCCACTTCCATCGAGCTAGGATGGAGGCCTTAGCCTCCAGAAGATGGGCGAGGCGGCTATCCATGCGTTCAACTGGGGCATCTGTAGTTACCACCCGAGTAGCCGTTTGAACGTCAGTGCGTAGCGCTTGCATCCAGGTGTTGATGTCGGCAATGCCTTCTGCTGAGGCAGCACCAATGCGTATCTTACGAAAAGCATCCCAGTCGGTAATGGCGAATTCTTTAGTTGGGGCAGGCATGGCAGCGAGTTGGGGTAAAGATATAGCAAGGATAAAATGGTCGCTGCCCAGGTCTTGCTGTATATTGGTCCATTGTGCATTGTTGATATGTTTGATGAAGGTGAGGTCGGGGGTTGAGTCCCGGGTAGTGGAGGTACCGAGGCGTGTGGGAAAGGAGGGATTCATGATAAGGGTGAGGCCTAAGTCGTGGTAATCTTGCCAGAGATTGCGAGCTGCAGCTTCCGTGCGAACGTAACCCCAGCCTGCATGGGCGAGGTTGAAATCGCCGCCGATGAGGAGGGGGTGCGTTCCAAATACGTGAAGAGCCTTCTTAAAGAGGTTGAGGAAGCGACACTTTGCTTTGTCCTTGGGGCTATTGTAAATGTTCAGAAGGAAGATGCATTCTTTCCGTTTACGATTGGGAATTAATTCGAGGAATAGGTGTTCGATGTGAGGACTATGCAGATCATGTTGAATAACAGGGATACGACGCCGTACTAAGGTGGAGACCCGGTGAAGATGGTGGGTGGTATGAAAGGCTTGATAACCAGGGAGCGTGGTGGGGGCGTTATTGGTTTCTTGAAGTAGGATAGCATCCGGGCGGCGGGTATGTTGGCGTAGGTATTGATTAAGTACCGGTTGTTTCTGGTGAAGCCTCGGCAGTTCCACTGCCAAATGAGGGTGTCCTGATTAGTGCGAGCCATGATGAGAGATGGTGGATGTCGCCATCGGCGTCCCGGAAGGGTCGCAGACGGGGGCGGATTGGCTAGGAGGCGCGAGAATATGATTTTCCAGGTTTGTAACTCGTTGGACAATACCAATGAGTGCGTGCTGGATGGAGTCCAGTGCATGTTGGAAAGTGCTCACAGTTGTTTGAAGTGAGGTGAGCATGTCTTTAACTTCAGAGCGGACCTGAAAGTAAAAGTTTATTTCTCTTTCTCGCTCTTCTGCTCTGCTTGGTAATCATATATTGGATAGTTTCTACAAGTGCTTTGTAGCTTCGTGGTACAAATGGGGAAGTTGACAATTTTTTCCTTTCGTGAATCTTCTTCGACTATGCAGGATTCCGCAGAAGTGATTTGCCAGTGAAGACAAATAACACTAAAAGGGGTACTCGAAACACGAAACTCCGTCTCCATGCATCACTTACTTTTGGCATCCCAAGTCTAGTAGAGAAGTAGTTAAGAAAAACTGCGTAGTCACCTGGAACAACAATGACGGTTCTGAAATATGTAGCACGTAGAAACTACTAAGTGTTCGACTCAACGACTTCACGGTGTGGATAGCGGTTTCCTTTGCTCTAATCGTTACTGAGAAATGTATTCTTTTTGTCAAGTGTCTGGGCATGATTGCATCCATAACATTACTAGTTTAGACAAGCTTTTATTGCGTGCAGCATGCCGTACAAAACATGTAAGTTTGTGGCGTCACCACAGTCACAAAGCTAGGCCAGCCCTGGCGCAGTTAAGGCACGTGTTTACGTACAGTCGCGAGCAAAAGTTTGGGACCAAAAGTGTTGCGATTTTTTTTCTTCACAGCCTGGGCATTCCGGCACGTGTTTAACCAATAAAATGTATTAAACCAATCCTAGGCCGCAGAGCTGCGCTTGAATATATTGTTACATTATGGTATGTGCCGGCAGCGCGAGAACGGAAGAAGACTAGGTCGACTGTTTTCCGATACTAGGGTTCGGAGCCCTCGCTGTTGCGTGTGATCAAACACCGGTGCAGATTTCCCACACCGTCACATTTGGTGGAGGTGTTGGGTACGCTCGCTACGCGACGCTGCGCTGGATCTCCGCAGCGGATGCCACATCGGGTCCGTCACGATGTCTTCAAACGACAGCGCCTCTTCCACATCCACCCAGGCTTCATCACATCTAGTGCTATCGCACCCTCGTGACCCAGTGATTTTCACCGGCACAAATGGCACCGACGCGGAAGATTGGCTCACCTGGTATGAACGCGTCAGCGGCCATAACAGATGGGACGCGACACTCATGCTTGCCAACGTAATCTTCTATCTCCAAGGCACGGCTCGCGTGTGGTACGACACACGAAGAAGACCTGACTAGCTGGGAAGTCTGCAAACAAAATATGCGTGACGTATTTGGAAAACCTGCCGGACGTCAGGTATCAGCCAGACACGAATTTGCGACACGGGCTCAGTCGGCCACTAAGTCGTATATTTCCTATATACAGGACATGCTGGCTCTCTGTAAAAAAAAAAAAGAAGACAAAGGCATGTCGGAATCGGATGACGTCGGCCATGTGATAAAGGGAATTGCAGACGACGCATTCAATTTTCTATTGCGCAAGGATTGTGCGACAGCTGATTCCGTCCCTGCGGAGTGCCGACGTATTGCTCAGCGATTCGATTTCCTGCCGAGCACCGCGGCTACTTTCTCCTGCATCGACGTTCCAGCGTTTCGTCAGACGTCAAGTACATCTAACGTGACAGAGATCGTCCGTCGGGAACTAGAGGCCATGTAGCTTCGGCGATCCGTTATTCTCGGCCTCTCGACAATGACGTGACGACCGTATCATTCATTCAGTCTGTCGTCCGACAAGAGATTGCGAACATGGGGCTTCTCAGTCAAGGAAGCAGCCGTCCGCTCCCAAATGCTCCAGTGGTCGCTTCAGCTGCACCGAGTCTGCGGTACCCACCAGTGCGTTATCGAAACCCCGCTGAATGGAGAACGTCAGACGACCGGCCCATATATCTGTTTCACGTGCTGTCGCGTCGGCACATCTCTCGGTACTGCCGCAGCCGCTGGTACTCACCTCCACGTCCCAACGTCACTTTTGATCGCAGCTCGGCATATAACCCACGCGGACAATTTTATGCTCGCTCCAAAACACCAGGTGGGGACGTTCCCGCTCCGTCGTGTAATCCCAGCCGTTTGCCCTCGCCTAAAGCTCGAGAGTCCCGCTCACCGCTGCGTCGACGTTCGCCGTCTCCGTCGTCACTCCCGTCGCAACTCAGGAAAACTAAATAATGCAGCGCCCGGGGGTGACGCTGCATTGCCGACCCGGACCGAAAATCCTCTCTTTACCTTTGCTCTTCGACGCAACCGAATTGAATTTCTCATTGATGGCATGTCCGTAACCGCTCTTATAGACACAGGTGCCCAGAGATATCCGTAATGAGCTCTTCCCTCCACTGACGTCTTAAGAAAGTGCTAACACCTGCCGCCTCCCTTGCCGTCCTAGTTGCTAATGGCAGCACAACAGCCGTACTGGGCTTGTGTATTGCCAGTACTAACATTGCCGGCCGTGTTACGTCTGTCATCTTTGTCGTCATCGACCACTGCCCTCATGATCTGATTCTAGGTATTGACTTTTTGACACTGCACTCTGCGCTTATCGACTGCTCTTTCGGCGTTCTGCGCTTGGATCTACCCCAATGTACTACCGACGACTCCGCAGACGAGCCCCGGCTTCGGTGCGGCCAGTTCGTTCGTCTGCCTCCGACGACTCTTCCTGACGGCGACTACCTGGAATATCCTGTCCTGGGCGTTCTCTTAACCCGCCATGTTACGTTACCCAATATCATTGTTACAGTTCGGGATAATCAGGCGTGCCTTCCCATTCTGAACTCGACGCAAGTTCGACGCAAGTTCTTCCGCTGGATATTTCCCTAGCGACGCTGCATTCCTTGCAGCACTGCACTGTTTCGGCTCCGGCTTCTGATCCTCAGCTTGACTTGACTGCTCCAGAGTCGACTTCAACTTCCACGTGCGAGGACCCATTACGCCGAATGATTTCCCCTGACCTGCGACCTGATTACGCTGATACTATCTGCTCCCTTGTAGCTTCGTACCAAGATTTTTTCGATTTTGGAGGTCATCGGTAAGACCACCCTCGTTTCGCATCACATAAACGCAAGCGATGTCCTTCCCATTCAAAGCAGCCCTTACCCTGTGTCAGCACCCGAACGCGCCACCATACAAAAAGAGGTCGACAAAATGCCTCAGAAGAACATTGTAGAGCCTTCTTCCAGTTCTTCGGCCTTCCCAGTCGTATTGGTGAAGAAAAAGGAAAACACTTGGAGGTTTTGCGTCGATTATCGCCATCTCAACTAAGTCACCAAGAAGGACGTGTACCCACTTCTCATCCATGGACCTCCGCTCCGGGTACTGGCAAATAGGTGGATAGCAAAATCTCGTTTGTCGCAAGGGATTGTGGGGTACGGCGTATTCTGCTACAACTTCCGGTTCGAGACCTCTACGCCATCCGTCACTCCATGCCCATGCTTCACGCGCTTGGTGTTTTATATACTGCGGAACTTTGGTTAAAAACCACGATGCAAGCACCGCTGGGCAGTTCCAAAACGTGGGTGCTAGCTATCGCTCCTTCGTACTTATGAAGGCGCCCTTAGACTCGTTTATTTTAAAGGGTTCAGTCTCATCCATCCATCCATTTTTAGGTGGCAGGCATTTCATGTCCTAACCTGTTTGTGTCGCGTCAAATAGTCGTATAACGTTTATCTAGCGCAAACGTTTGTCGAGCGCAAATAAACGTTCGGTAAATTAAGAAGTAGTTTTTAATAAGTGGTAAGTCAACCTAATAAGTGGCTGTTTGTTTGCTGTTGCGCGAGCCCGTGCAACAAAATATATTCGCCGTCGTTGCAACGTTTCCCATAACAAACATTGTAGTCGATCGCTTCGTCCGCTGTTTTGTCTACAGCGGTGCCCACCACGCGCCATGTCATCGGCTGCTGTGCCTTCGCAGTCTCCCGTTTTTTCTCAAGAGACGCATGTCGTGAATAACTGCACAGTGAAAGCACTGATTTATGTATCTGAAAAGTGCACGAATTATTTTGACGTTACCTCTACCCCCTCTTTCGTGCAGCCTTAGTTGCCTTTTCGTTGTACCGGAATAAAGACGGCACATAATCAATGTGCTGAGGATCCTTGCTGGGTGCACGTGTGTGCATTTAACTGATTGTTAAAAAGGAGGTATTTGTACTAGAACGTTAGTAGACGAAGGTGTATATATACTTTTTCTTGATGCCATGGTCTCCAAACTTTTGCTCGGGACTGTACATATAAGCACGTCAATGCGTCCAGAAAAGTAGATTTAGAACCGAGTGCACGGACCTAACTGAACTAGTCGTTAAGCATGGCTTCCGAGATTGGGCGGGTGTACCGGTGTGATCTTGAGGCCACATGTTTAGATTATAAAGTTCCTCCCTCCCTCCCTCTTTCCCCTCCACTCTACAAATGCGGAGGACAGCGCTGCCTCTCGGTTTGGGTGACGTCACAGCGCTTCGATAAAGCTCTTCGCTAATCACATGATTAAATGTTTGTGAAGTTCTCTCCTTGGCATGAGGCGTACACAAATATTATTTTGAAAACTTGTAATCTTACAATCTTATAATCTTATTTTGAACTTCAACTGTGTTGCGCGTCCATATAGCGTACAGATCACTTGCTGATTTGCCGTAATTTCTCCATTATGCTCTTGTTGCGAGGCGGATGAAGAGAGTGCATGTTTTGCATGGCTCTATAGCTTTGTGACCCGCAGGTGTAGCAACTACGACGACAAACTTCAAAGTATAGGGCAACAACCCTTTGTTCAGGCAAGCAGAAACTAATGTACCTGAAGGTAATCATTTCCACAGGGCTGTTGTCTACGGCTAAACGATTCCTGTTTATTGCTATAGCATCTCCAGCGTTGTGGACGAATCGTCACGATGATATTGGCCGAGCCTGGAGCTACGGCTATGCGGCTTGGTATAACGCATTCCGTTGCGCCAATGACGCTGCGTACACGCACTGGGTGAGACGTATAGGAAACGTCTTTTCCGCACCGCAGAACAGGGAAGTTGGGTGTCGTCCTTGGCAAAGCAATCATTCGCGTGTTTGTCCGAGTCAATGGGGAGGGACGGCAAGCCAGACTTCATCAGCTTGGTTGCCATCGACTGAGCGAAGAATGCAACAATGTAATCCGTACGACCAAAGGCCACGGTATTAGACGTGCCGTGCACGCGTATACTTCGGATAATAGGGACACCGCGACTATTTCTATTTATGGTCAAAACGCAAAGGCACATCTTGGTCAGAGCGTTTAGTTCAATGTCTCCGATACGCAAGAGCTTACTAAGTTCATCAGCTCACTAAGTTCCTGCTTACAAGCATGACCTCGCCTAATATCAACCCAGTTGGCAACACATCTGGGATGACGTTGGCTTCAACAAACATTTACTAAAGGGGAATATTAAAGTAGAAGTTATATGGCAGCCCTTGCTAATGCAACCTGCAGTAAAGATACACAGACACTTCTTTAACTTAGTCTTACAGTTTACCGTAACCTTTCATGTATAAGCATACGGTCTTGCCCGCTTTCACCTAAGTGTTGCGCAGCCTCTCTTCCTCCGTGCCGAGTAACGCAACCCTCCAATCTCCATTGATCTGCCTAATTTTCCGGCCCATCCTTGTTCTCTCGCTTTATGTGTTTTTCTTTAGATAAATTTCAATAGACAAAGCCTCGAAGGACCCTTTTTTGCATAGCCCACCCATTAAAGAAAGGCGACGTGTGTGTCCTAAGATCAATTTTAAGCACACACATACGCACTATTAGTCACTGACGATTAACACCTCTTAGCGCAAGAGTGCCTTAACTGCGGCCAATCATGTTTGTTTTTTTTTTTTAGTGCCGGCAGATCCCACGGCCTGTGGGAATCGATGTTATGCGAAGTAGTGTGCGGGGAGCCTACCAAGTTAACGAAACGACCATGAGAGCACCAAAGATGTAGGCGGCTTTTTCATGACCTACATGACACGCATGTGATGACATTCACGTCATGAGTCCTCAGGAGTCCCTTTCGGAATCAGGATTTATTATTAAAGGTTGGGACATATTACAAGTGTTTAGTAGTATACACAAGGAGTTCCCATAGTCAAAGACTGTATCGGGACCTCCTGTACAAGACTAATTATGATGGTAAACATCTTAAAGCAACAGTAGCACACAACAAGGTAGTACACAAGCAAAAAGAAAAGAGGGTTAACATAATTTTAAAAAAAGATTGTAAAGAACAACAAGGTTTAGCATATCTGATGGTAACAAGAACAATTGTATCAAAAAAATATATGAAAAATTTTAGAAATTAATAATCGTTTCTTCGCTTTGTTACAAGAATAAAGAAATTTAAAAATGGACGAAACGAAAAAAAATTATGTAAAATAAACGGGACACAGTAAATCATGTCGTTAGTCTTTCTATGGGAAATGCATCTTTAGTTCTCCTTTAAATTTGTGTAGAGATCTCGCGTTTTTCATATGAGTGGAAGGAGGAAGCAGGAAAGAGAAAGGCAGAAGGCAGGGAGGTTAACCAGAATAACGTCCGGTTGGCTACCCTACACCGGGGAATTGGAAAGGGGAACACAAAGATGACAGGGAGAGAGAGGAGGGAAGGAAAGAAAGGAAATGAGCGGTGAGTTAGCCGACGTGTGTATTATTGCACTAATAGTCAGAGTGTTCCATGTTGATATGGAGGTGAATTCTACGGTCTGTTTACCATAGTTAGTGCGGACTCTTGGTATAAGAAAATTCTTGTTCAAGGCGAATCTGGTGGTACTGTAAATCATCAGGTTAGATGGCGAAAATGTGATCAGTGGTAGCTCGTTATTCAGAAATCTGTAGAAAAATATGCCTAGGTTGTACTTAGTGAGTTCAGAGATGGTAAGGATGCTTATTCTCATGTAGTGGAGATTTGGCATTATAAAAACGTGAACTGCAAGTTATTATTCTTATGGCTTGGTTCTGAACTATCTGGAGAGACGCAATATGAGTATTATAGGTGTTTCCCCAACATAATTTACCATCAGTAATATGAGAGTGGATAAAAGAATGGTAAAGTGAGAGTAATGTGGTACGCGTGAAGTAAGGGCGTGTTTTAATTAAGACGCGTATACCGTAAGCTATTTTCTTTTTTATGTGAGCTATATGATTCAGATACTTCAAATTACAATCAAGTAGAATGCCAAGAAAGATGAACATGAGCTTGGAGGAAGACAGTGGGGACCAAAAGTGATAGGTGGAATGAATGTTAAGGTTCACTGATGAGAAGAAAATACAACGAATTTAGTCTTAGTTGCATTAATAGATAACATGTTCTCATTACACCACCTTAGAATATTTTCCAAATAAGTATTTAGTTTAGTAACGAGAGATGAGATATCTTTATGAAAGGTGAATATAGTGGTATCATCAGCCTATAGAATGCATTTTGTGGAACAGAGACAATTAGGTATATCGTTAATATAAATCAAAAAGAGAAGTGGCCCCAGGATAGAACCCTGGGGCACACCAATGTTAGTAGTTCGCTGTCGAGAATACACATTGGAAATAGAAGCAACTTGAACTCTGTTATATAAGTAGCTTTTTAGTAGTGAAAGGGCAGGGCCGTAAATTAGGGAATAGGATATTGCTTAGGGAATAGGATATTGTGATTTATGCTATCAAATGGTTGCGTTAGATCGATAAAAACTGAGGGCGCAAGAAATATTTCACCGATAATTTTTTTTTTAGTTGGTCAGTAAGATGGATGAGTGCCAGCTCTGTGGAATATCCAGGACAAAACCAAACTGGCACGAAGAGAGAATATTAAATTTAGAGAGGTATTTCGTTAGCCGTATTTCAATTAGTTTCTCAATAACTTTCCCGTAGAATGGTTGAATAGAAAAGGGTCTGTAGTTATTTAGTAATGAGCTATCGCCTTTCTTTAAAACTGGGATGACTTTGCCACGCTTGAGTTCACAAGGGCATAAACCAGTCTTGAATAATAAATTAACAATAAATGTAGCAACGCCTAGGAGACCTTAAGGCGAAAGCCTTAGCCATGCTCATGACTATGACTTCAACCATTGAGCTTTAGCCTTTTCCTTCACTTAGTGCAACATACGAACCCATTCCATTGCCTTCTGAGTGTTAATCTTTTTTCGCTGAGTCATTGTTTTTTGCTGATTCATGGTCATGACTATGGCTTCTGCCACCATCCTTTAGTGTTTCCTTCACTTAGTGCCCACATCCGAACCATTTCAGTGTTTTTGAGTGTCAATCTATTTTTGCTGAGTCATTGTCATTTTTGCTGAGTCATGCTCATGACTATGACTTAGCATCATCCTTTAGTGTTGCCTTCACTTAGTACCCACGTCCGAACCCATTTCTGTGCTTTTTGAGTGTTAATGTTTTTTCGCTGGGTCATCGTCACCTATATAGGCGGCTGTTTTATGACCTACATGACACGCATGTCATGACCTATCATTTATGTTCGTCATACACTGTTATACTATGCCAATTTTGGCACCTACCAAGTTAACGAAACGACCATGAGAGCACCAAGACGTAGGCAGCTGTTGCATGACCTACGTGACACACATGTCATGATATTTATGTCATGACCTATCATTTATGTTCATCATACACTGTTGTCATGCTATGCCAGTTTTGGTAGCTACCAAGTTAACAAAACGACCATGAGAGCACCAAGACGTACACGGCTGTTTCATGACCTACATCACACGCACGTCATGACATTCGTCATAGCCTATCATTTAGGTTCATCATACACTCCTGTCATACTATGCCAATTTTGGCACATACCAAGTTAACGAAATGACCATGAGAGCACTAAGACGTATAGGTGGCAGATAGATACCCTCAAAGTGGCAAATGTTCGCCAAGATGACAAGAAAATTTTTTTACCCGTAGGCACGCGTACAACTGTTGTATGAACGTAGAGTACAATATAATGTACCGCACATGCAATACATTGTACTTGATATAAACAAAACAGATGAGCAAACAAAATAGTAAATGGTGTCTGCTTGACATTGGCCTTGCCACACATCAAAAGCACTAAAACAGTGTACATGCAAAAGCATAAATGTCAGCCTCGAATTCATGAATGACACCCGAGGCACACACAAGACAGTCTCTAATCAGGCAAACAAAATTTGGGCGTCATTCTGGCTGTAGCAAAACTTTGCCTCGATAGAAGGTAAGGTACCGCGTAGACCAGCGGCGAAGAAACTCAAGAACGCTCCATATATGAAATTATTACACTGTGGTGAAACTGCAAATATCAGCGGTTCGTACAGGGTATACCTCGTTCAGAGCTAACATTGTTGCTCAAGGTAACTACGCAATGTTTCTTAGATATTTCTCTAATAGACGCGAGAAATTCAAATTAAATGATGTACGGAGACGGAGTGTCTTGTTTCAAATGTTACTTTTTGTTCTATTTATCGTCAATGGCAAACCATCGGAATCCAGCGGTATCCAGCAAAGTGAAAGAAGATGCAAGAAAGAACAAAATGTCACCTGCCCGATTTGTACCACAACGCTACAAGAAGCCACAACAACAAAAAAAATCACAGCATATCCACGGGGTGAATGATGATGAGTGGGCGAAGCTCCGGAGGGAATCATCGGATCTCCCGCTTAAGGGGACGCTAGCACAAACGTGTTAGAAACGTGCAGTACTCTCTAGTAAGGGGGAGCGGCCACAGCGTCTTACGCAGCCATTTACACATGCCGGAACGTGCACCGCGTTTGCCGACGCCATCACATGACTGCTGAGAGAGTATACCCCCCCCCCCCCCCCCCCGTATTCATAAACGCTCCTCGACTTGAACTTGACTTGCCACCGCCTTGGGCAGCGCGTTCGAAACGCGTTGAAGGTAAGGCGGAGAGGCCACAGCGTCTTACACCAGCTTCTTACACGGGCCGTAACGCGCTAGCACAAACGCGTTAGAAACGCGCTAGAAACGCGGCCTTTCGTTAATGTTGGGTATTTATTGCCATCGTGGTGCTTGTGTCTATGTGTGCTTCGTGGCGTAGTGGGCTAACGCCGCGCGCTCGGAAGCGAGGGGTCCCTGGTTCGATTCCGCGCTACGGACACAACTTCGGAATTTTTTTCTCATTTTTCTCAGACTGGTTACACACTACTACTACGACGACGGGGACGGAACGGGTGTCGCTATAAGGAGCTTCGCCCCTAAAAGTTGTCGCAGTTTCACCTGAAAGGTGAAGCATCAATTGCGATAGCAAATTTGAAGAGAGCTATACGGAGTAATGATAGCAGCTTTATCAGCTGTATAAACTCGGACATGCAGCAGCACCGGCAACACGCAGAACTGTTGTCGACGCCGTCGGCGTTTTGCCCGCGTTCGCTCAAAATGCGTGCGGCGTTGGTGACTGTTGCCGGAGCCTCTGATATAAATAGGCACTTGGTGCCGCAGCTAAACGTCGCCTCCCTTCCCTCCCCCTCGCCCCACGGCCTTTCGTGCGTCGGAAGAAGGCACGTTTGCTCTACATATATGGTGATTGTAGAGGAGGAAAGAGACGCCTACTTCTGCAGCCCTTAAGGGAGCACAGAGCAGAACGCGCGTTTGTTCTCCGCCGTGCGTTCACTCCCCGTGAAAGCGCGCGTCCCTCGAGCCCTTTCACTCGCACATACAGCGTTCGGCGGCGCGCGGCGACGATTTCATCTCCATTGACGTCATACGGAACCTCACGGCGACGGCGACGGCAGAAATCTGCCTTTGAGTGTCCATATAATTGCTATCGCAATAAAAATTCACGCAGAAACTTGGAGTTGTCTGAGTATGCGTTAGCATTGTGCCAGTTGCTCATTTATTGATGGTTCGGTTGGTTGTTTTGAGCTTGTTCTTTATTGAAACGTATGCTGTTCTGTATGTTGTGTGGGTCATTTCAATGAATGTATGCATGCTTCAGCCTTACGGGGGTATGAGCCATTGCAATTCTTGCTTGTTTACGGTGGTATGAGCCATTGCATTCGTCTTACGTGACGGATGGACATGTTTCCTCGTTGGGTAGGCATAGCAATGCTTACGCATTTAAAATTGGGATACGCTTAAGCTTCGCCTTTAAGAGTAGAGCGCAATAGCATTAAAGGGTCCCTGACTGCATCTCACGCTTCCCAAGAACTGCAGCTTATGCAACCGTAATCTTCACCGCTTGCGGCGAACACTATGCACGAAGGCAAGCTTTCTTGTTCTTTTTTTTTTTCTTTCCCCCGCACAGCCGGCGCCGCCGCGGCCGCGGATGCGTGGAGGCGAGCGCCATCTGGTGGTGCTGCAAGCAACCGAGCGGCGCCACGCGGCGTGAGCCGCTCTGTGATTGGTAGACAATTTTCGCTCGTGGTCAACGCCGGCGACCCACGTAACGGGGCCCTTAAAGCTTTCGCTTTAATAACTTATAGCAGAAACCATAGAAGATTATTGTAAGGAGGAGAGGAGGGGGAAAATGGCAGTAGGGCCCTAACGGCGACGCCCTGACAGCAATAGCAAAGTTTAGCACTGTTTGTTGGTGTTGTTGCTTGGACTCCTTGAACGGTGTTCTAAGTATACGCGGGTGCGACTGTACGCGGATGCGACATACGCGGGTGCACCAAAAATTCTGGCACCCTTGAAAGATTTATACACGCCGTGTAAGGCCTGTAATTGCGTCGCACAGACGCCATTGCGCTGCCCGTAAAGAGCGGTACCAGTGAAACGATAGAAATTTCAGGTTGCAAGCACTAATGTGGCTTTGCACTTTTTAGCTGACTGAGAAGATTAAAAAGAAAAGGCACGCGCTTTGAATTAAATGCATCATAACTATTGCTTGTGCGCTGTAATTGAAAAAAACATCTGCGAAATGATTTAGTCAGCAAGACAATACCTTGTTCGAGCAACTTTGGCCGTTGAATATTACAGCATATAGATTGCATATATGGAGTATAGGTAAACATTGGGTGCATGTATGCATGTATGCATGTATGTATGTATGTATGTATGTATGTATGTATGTATGTATGTATGTATGTATGTATGTATGTATGTATGTATGTATGTATGTATGTATGTATGTATGTATGTATGTATGTATGTATGTATGTATGTATGTATGTATGTATGTATGTATATGTATGTATGTGCGTGCGTGCGTGCGTGCGTGCGTGCGTGCGTGCGTGCGTGCGTGCGTGCGTGCGATATCGCGGTGACGGCGAAAATTCGACTGGGGTTTCCCTGTAGTTTAGGTCGCAATGACAATAGAGATCCAACACACAAGTTTAAAAAGTTAAAATCTACGTGAAGCCAAGCTTTAGCCACAGCCGTGCTTTTGTAAAGCGTTAACTTGGACGCATTGCAACTAACAACGATACGTAGACTTTTATTTACTTTCATCCCATGGCGCAGCGTGTAATCTCATGCAATGTCCATGTTTATCCATCATAGAGATCACAACCGTCCGTTCGTCCTTCGCGTAAGAAGATCGCTTTCAAGATAGAACCAGCAAGCAATGTTTTTGCCAGCTGTGGAAGAAGACGACGGCGAACGCGCGAGCAGTGGCACGAGCGCGTCTCTGTGACCACGTGACGTGTGTAATCAGGCACGCACTAGGCACACCTTCAGTAAGCCAGTGCTCTGGAGCAGCCGTGGCTTTGGATCGGAACGTCGTCAGCGCACCTGGCGCCGTTACCTGCAGTAGTTTGCTTGCCTGACCAGTTGCGCAGCCTTCCGCAGCAGTTCGTGTCACTGCAGCGCTGTCGCATTTACCGAATGGCTCCAAGACGACCGCCGCCGCTGAGCAGTGCTAGGATTACCAGCAGGGTTGAGTGTGAGCAGAGAGTAGTAGTAGTAGTAATAGTATAATAATAATAATAATAATAATAATAATAATAATAATAATAATAATAATAATAATAATAATAATAATAATAATAATAATAATAATAATAATAATAATAATAATAATAATAATAATAATAATAATAGCAGTAGTAGTAGCAGCAGCAGCAGCAGCAACCCATATTAAGACCACTGTAGGGCAAAGCTTTATCTCACGTTCTGTGTTAACCTATCTTACTCACTGCCATCAGAGTACGCCTGAACTAAGCGCAATTCACCTAATAAACCTGGCCTCCTCAGCTGCCTGAGTTTAACCAGCCGCGGTAGTGGCCACGCTAAGCTCGAGGGTTCGATCACGGCAGCCGCATTTCGACGGGGGCGAAATGCAAGAAAGCTAGCGCACCCGTATTTAGGCCGTTAAAGAAGCCCAGAACCCCAGGTGGAGACTCCAGCTACGGCGTGCCTCAAAATTATATCGTGTTTTTTGGCCAAGTATAGCCCCACAATTGAATAATCTCGTCATAATCTCGTCAACTCTTGCAAGGCCCAACGTATCATTTGTGTTCTACGCTTAGTTCGATACCTCAAACTCTTTTTATTGAAGCACTGGAAACATAACTCATAACCAGGCTGGGCGACTGATCGATTAACCTTCTGATTAATCGATTATAGCTTTATCCGCTATATATATTTTTTTTTTGTTAAGCTCACATGACCAAAATCAAGTAAGCGCCGACATTGACGCCCCCGTTCGAAATTTCGCCAAACAACAAGAAAGGGAACCCACACATGCGCGCTGAACTAGCGGCAAAATATGTCGAAATACTTTTGAAGTTTGAAGTTTATTTTGCTTCCATTACAGAAACAAGGAGCAGGAGCAAAAGGCTACAAAGGCCTGACAAAAGGCTCCCGCTCCTGTTGACACTCAGCGTCAGCGGTACAAATGACAATACGAAATACTTCACACATGTTCATATCAAATTAAATGTCACATAAGCAGTATACAGAACACATGATGTATGCCATGTAGCTTAAATCGAATTAATCCGGATAAGTGGCCCGGAATACAAAAGAAATATGCGCATTAAACAGTAGTTAAATACAGATGATTAAGAATCTGTAGAATAAATTTCCTGTGACTTCAGTAAAAAATAACATAGGAGACGAAAGTGAATTGCATAATTCAGTTGTTAAAAAAAATTAAAAAAAGCATAACAGTATGACACGAAAATGATACACATCATGCATATTCCATTTGATGCTCTATAATATACAGTTTCATAGATTTTTTTGACAAAGTACAAAAATCAAGGGGACTTAGGCGATTTAGTAATTGCGGAACCTGGTAGCCTATATGTTGCCTGCCATAAACTGTTCTGAACTTCGGTATTACCCTAGTTTCATTGCGTAGGGAATACCGACATTTTGATTCGGATGATTTAGCTGTGTAGAGTTTGTTCGTTTTTATATGTTGGAATAGCCTATAGTAGTATATCTGGTTAGCTTTCAGTAAAGTGTGTTTAATAAACAAATCATGCGTTCGCAGATCTTGAAGCCTACCTGTGTAGTTTTCAAAGCATCTAAGGACTCTCTTTTGTAATATTATCAATTGTTGATAGTTTTTTGAGTATGTCGTACCCCAAACGAGCAAGCAATATGTAAGTCGAGAGTAGAACATGGAGTAATATAATACTTTTTTAAGCCAAAGCGGAATTAATTCCCGGATTCTGTTAAAGCATCCCGTGATTTTACTAAGTTCTGCAGATAATTTTTCTACATGTGTTGTCCAGGACATATCGCTTCTAAACCAAATGCCCAAGAACTTATGAGCTTCTACTTGTTCTATTTGCACATCTTGATACAATATTGTTAACTTAAAATTCATTGGTTTGTTAATAGGTGCAAAAATGATGTATTTAGTTTTGGTGATATTAAGTTGCAGTTTGTTGCTGTGCAACCACCACATAAGTAGTTTTAGGTAATTATTTATTGAAATCTGTAACGTTTGCAATGACTTTCCGGAAAAAAACACATTGGTATCATCAGCATACATAATTACACTTTGAGAATATGGTATGTAAGAAAGATCGTTTATGTACAGGTTAAACAACAAGGGTCCAAGAATAGATCCTTGTGGGACGCCCTGTAGTATCTTTAATTTCGGAGATTTGGAATTGTTAATAGATACATACTGATATCTGTCTTGTAAGTAACTTCGAATCAAGTCATGTGCTATCCCTCTTATTCCACAATCATACATCTTAGTCAGCAAAATGTCGTGGTTTACAGAATCAAAAGCTTTTCTTAAATCTAAAAAGAGACCAATGGTGTATAATCTTTGTTCAATGTTATTTATTATTTCATGCTTAATAGAGAGTAACGCTTCTTCACAGGATCTTGTGTGCTCTATCAGTCCTTTGTGTGGCAACTTTTTTTTCTTGTCCAGAAAAGTGAAGATAACCAGTCACTTCTCACTTTCCTTCGGTGTTTGAACGAGGGAGTAGGCGTGGCACAGAACGAACACAGACGCCAACCCCTTTGACTTTTTTGACAAAAAGAGTTGACCGACTTGACGCATTAAAAGGGAGTCGTCAGAAAAAAAGAAAGAAAGAAAGAAGAAAAGCGAGCCTGAACTTGTTACGACGTTCGCAAAAAAAAAAAAAAAAAAACCGGACTGTCCATTCGCACCATTTACGCAGAGGCCCTATACGTGTATTCGCGGGCTTCTTTCACGCTCGTAAAGAGACTTTTATGTAGCACGTATGGAGCAACAGAAAGCTGTATCGGGAGTTTTCCATGCTGCTCTACAATTTTCTCATTGACACTTTTCATCTAATTATAATATTTGATAAGTGGATTAATTGACTAATTATGTAATTAGGCGGAATGCAAGAAACAACCTGAGTATCTTCACGCGACGGCAAACAACATTACCTTGGTTCTGTCCAGCTACGTGGCATTTGCATATCTTTTTAAGTATGGCTCAAGTTACGTGAAACACCCTGTATACGCTGGAGCAATGTTTCAGTAGTGGATACATGAGAGAACCAATGGCTATACTATTAATAATTTACTCGAATTACCGATTTCATTGTTTTCTTGTACAAATGTACTCTCCATGGCCAGAAATAAAAGTGATTGGGTTATTTAATTGCAGGGTTAATTTCCTATACCCTTGGCATTCTTTTCATTACCTCAATAGACCATCGGTTACAAGTGCTAGGCGTTATAATCCGGACCCAACTACCCCTCTCTATCGCAATTCCAACTAGAAAATCATCTAATTGCATTAGACCTTGAAAAGTGGCAACCACCGGGAACGTTTTTCTGACGTATGTTCAGCGTATTTTTGTCGCATGACTTCATTCGTCTACGACGCGCCCACAAAACGTTGTGCTTCGATAGCAGTGTAACAACGACTGAAATACGCTATACATAGGCTACCCGTTAAAGTCGACACTGAGTGACGACGCAGTTCTAGCTAATGCATTACGTGGAAGAAATATGCACCGACGCTGGGCTACCCGCGCTCTTCAAGTTATCGTTTATCCTTGCTGGAGTCTTTCTATTTGTTGAAAGAGAGTTTCTAAAACTCGCTAAACCAAAATACGTGTAGAGGAATTTGGTTGTTTTGATACGTAGAGCCGCTTGGGAGACGACACTTTCTAAAGACGTGATAACGCTCGTGGACTATATATAGAAAAACTCCGGCCTAACGGGGAGTTTTAGAAATGTCGTCTCCGAGCCGCCCTTTGTATACGTTCCCAATAACCCAAACTCCTTCGCACGCCTTTTACGCTATCTCTCTGCGTCATTCCGTACGCCAGGCCAATAGCGTCCCCAAACTCCGAGTCCCCTATTTTAAAAACTCCCTAATGTTACGCCTGTCATTTTCCTTTCCGCTCTGCCACCGAAACTCTAAGATCCGTCGTGCGGTAAATTCTATTCGTTCCGCCGTTTTCTACCGCGCGTCGTTAACGAGACGCCGAGCGTCTGCCCTGCCTCCCCCCACCACCTTACCTCCACTCTACATCATTTCTCCACTGTCGGTTGCGCAATTTTCGCGGCTATATGACCCTCAGTACTTTCAATTTCACGCAACGCCGCTCAAAAGCACCCGCCTCCGACTCACGTCGGGAAGCCGCTCGACTCACGGTCGGAAAGAACAATCTTGAGCAAGAAAAGACAAAACAGCGGAGACCGAGCGAACGAGCAAGCGAGCAGAAGAAACAAAGAAGCAAACACGCGAAAACGTATACTACAAGCCAGGCAAAAGCGTGAGCGACTCCGAAGCCGCGCGGTTAAGTTTTCGCCGAGTCACGTTCCCACGCGAATAAAGAACGAGACAAGGTCCCAAGAAGCAGAAGAAAACAAAACGCGGCGCCATTTTGGGCGATGGGGTGCGCTGACTCGCCCGCCTAAACTCGCGTGCGCCCATCAGCTCCCATTTAAAAACGACCCGCCGTGGACGCGCCCTGCCTTTCAAGGAGGAGCGAAGACCGCGAAGCGCATGTCAAACAAAGACAGGAACACACACACACACAACAAGCACACTCGCGCGCAAGAACCTTCAGCGTGTTTACTCTCGCGGTGGTTATAAGTATGCAGAAACTGGTTCGCACCGGTTGCCTTACTAGCTGGCCCCCCTCAAAACTTCTGCAGCAACGCCGCAATGCTGTCGCAACGAAGCGCGCACGGTATTTCGGGAAGAATGCAACCTTGGGGCCCGAGCAAAACAATCGCTGCTTCGCCTTCCCCAACAAGAGCATCCTCCATAAAGAGCCACCTCTTTGTGTCCTTTTTTGTTTTGTTTTTGTCTTTGCCAGACTTTCTCGTTTGGTTCGCTGCGTTATTCTTAAAATGCTCTGCAGCACAGGATGACTGCTTAACAAAGGAACGCCGTAGCCTCGACTCATTGCGTTCTTGTTTTGTTTCTTCCGAACTGGAGCTTATACACACTCCCCCCTCCCCCCCCCCTCCCACCTTCCGCCGCCCCTTCCTCAGACCACTTGAACTCTTCGGGAGAGACTAGCCCTGAAGCGTAGAATGGCGTCCGCATATCGCAAAAGAGGCCACGCAAGAGTACGCTAATTCTTTAAATCGCGCTGACATTGCATACAACAGCGCTAGCTCAAGGCCCGGTGACCGAAATGTCGGAACACTCTCCCAGTCAGTCCGAAGATCAGCGAGCAGGCGGCAACTAGAAAAAAAAAAAAAAAAAAAAAAAAAAAAAACATTTTTATCGCCCTTCCACTCCGTGAAGACGGTTAACCAGCGAAGCTGAAACGTGCAGCCCCGCTGTTTATCACTGGGTTAATCCCGAGGGTTCATTAAAGTATTTCTCAATTATGAGGTTATACACACGTTCGGCTGCGACGGAGAGAACGACGTCACTGACGGTATGCCCGCAGTCCGCCATTGTCTCGAGTTTGCTCGGCGGCGTGGTTAGCAGCATTCGCCCGCCATTGCCGCTTGGGATTCTTCGAAATTAAATTGCTTCAAAATTAAATCTGTCCGTTACGGTAAGACAATGAATGGCTCATACCCCCTCAAGCAATGTCTCATACCCCCGTAAACACGGCCTCCCCATTACGACGACAGAAGAGAAGTGAAATTCTACGCTGGAATGATTAGCGGCAACGCAGCCAGCTGTGGAAGCAGACGACGACGAACGCGGTAGCAGTGGCACGAGCGCGTGCCGAGCACGAGCACGAGCGCTAACCGAGGGGCGCAGGCGAGCCAGCTGCGGAAGAAGACGACGACGCTCGAGCCATTTGACTCGAGCCAATGCTGATGATGATAGTTTTCTGTGGACAGGCGATTTCGCCTTGCCATACAAAGCTTTGCTTTAAAAATAGAGGATGAGGACGATGCGCATTCACTCGCGTGTCGAAGCGCTTGGATCACGGTTGTGGGTTGGACCGCAGGCTCCGAATCTCCAGCGAAGCGCAGGAAGTGACGTACGTACGCAACACGCCATGACGTAGAACAGCGCAGAACCCCTGATCGGGCACCGTGCCACCGCGCAGTGCCAATTGGAGTGCTGTTGACCGACCACACGCGTTTCTTCATCTTTCTTTCTTTCATAGTTTTATGCCGCTCGTTTGAGAAGCAAGTGAGTGGCGGGGGGTCTGAAATGGGGGTGAGGGTAAGGGGGGGGGGGGGGGGGCGAAGGGGTTTTGTGAAGGCAACGCGAGGATGAGGGAGCAGCTCAGTGTATAGAGAAGAAGAGAGCTAGGTCGACGTCGTGGACGCTCTATTTAGGTTGCTCGCCGCCGTTGCGTCCCCGTCACGTTCCAGTGACGCCCGCAGAGGCAGACACGAAGCAGAGGCCCCGCGGCAGCGCCATCGCGGCGACCGCCCGCGAACCGTGACGTCATCAGAGCCAAAACGTGATGACGCAGCGAATGCCTGCGCTCGTCCAGTGGAAAAGCCCGCGGCAAGAAGCGAACGACAGAACCGAGCAAAAAAAAAAAAAAAAAGGAAGAGCTCAAAGACGAACGAAAGGGGAGCGAGGACTTCGGGACGGGGCTGAACTAAGAAACGAGGAGAGAGAGAGATGGAGAAACAATATATAAATGAAAATAAAGAAATAATAAAAGGACAGAGGGAAAAATGCGGCAAAGCGAGTGTCAGGAGTGGAGGAGCAGTTAATCGTAGGGTCTTTGGCCGTTTACTCCACGGTCCGAAAATCGATATGGGCTCGACGAGGTGTTAAGGCCGCGAGTCCCTCGAGTCCCGCGAGCGCTCGGAGACCAGCAAAGAGAGAGGGTAAAAAGAGGCGGAGATAGGCACGTGTTCGAGTGGGCGAGCAAGGGGACACGCGAAAAGTGAAAGCGGGCCAAACAAGCCGCTCGAAGGAAAGAAAATGAACATGAAGAGGGGGGAGGAAGTTTTGGAAATCGATTGATTCTCGGCACAGAATCGTACTTTTCCACTGCTGCGCCTTGGCCGCCTGGCGCATACACAATAGAACCGCGAGAGACATCGTGAAAAGGGCACATACTTTCGCATACATTAAATTCCACTTATCTTTTTTTTTTCCTCCTTATTCTGAGCAGCTGTTGTATTTTCGTTCGTTTTGGAACTCACTGAGGCAGGTTGTAATAGAGCATGCAGACAAAGGTGGATCGATGAAGGAGGTCGATGGCAAAGATAGACGTGAAATAAAAAAAAAAATCTGCACTTTGAGCTCTATAACGAAGAAATTGGATATAATAACAAACGAAATTCGTATAGGTGATGAAAGCTGGACGTGTTCAATGCACAGCAATAAGCAATGTCATTGACGATTGGCCAGTCATGGATAGTTGAATGCTAAAATACCAGAAAGTCGCGCTAGGCGTGCGTGAGTGCCCTTCACGATTTGTTTAGTGGAAGCTAACCATACAGACTGCCTATAAGTGACATTACCGTTTTGTCTTCTTTACACTGTGCGTCTTTCTTAACGAGCTAATATAGCTGTCGTGTTATCCTTAGTGTGTATGAAAATATTTGAATGGACTCCTTCACTCCTGTGTAATGGGTGACCGTCCTATTATTGTTTGTGGACTGTGCGTTCGATGCTGGGGCCGGTAGATGAGACAATCTTCGTGCGCTTATGTTCGTTTGATTGGCATTGAAATTGACGCTTTCTTATTTAGGTTCCTTTTTGATTGTTGCGTCAGTAAAGAATTTGGGATTTGGAAATAGCCGGCTCTGTCGTACTCTACCTTCTCATGCTTCTACATCCAAATAATAATAATAATAATAATAATAATAATAATAATAATAATAATAATAATAATAATAATAATAATAATAATAATAACAGAATAACGAGCAACCGCGCCGCAGAGGAGATCTTACATAATGAAGTAGACTATAAAATCGCGGAAGAGAGACAAACCGCATTGGAGTATCAATTAAGAGGTAAAAGCAAGTCAATGAGCAGCATTTTATGCAGGCCTGTCGGTCTTCACGCCAGTGCCAAGGATATAGTGGGCCGTTAATAACCTCGCTAGAAACTTTCGACCCAACAAGCCATTTGAAGCCCTAGCATTAAAGCTATGCAAGACACACGCTTGTCTAGTGAATGACTTTGCCCAAGTATGCTCTTCCGGCAGGCCAGCCGGCACAACTAACCCGCCCTCGCGCTATCGTCGTCTCTGATGGATGCTCCTTTCACACTGAGGAGGAGGAGGAGGAGAGAAGGAAAAGGCAGGGATGTTAACCAGAAATGCGTCTGGTTGGCTACCCTACTCTGGGGGACGGGAAAGAGGGAATAGAAAAGACGAGATAGGGGGAGGAAGGACACGGTGAGCTCGCGCACACACGCGGAGGGCACTTAGGCCAGTCGCCCTCAAGAAAGACAACAGTGCTTTCACAGCTTTGTGGGCCGACGAGCGATGGGGACGGTCTTCAAGGAGCACCTGCACGGACAACGGCCGACTTGACGATCGGCCGTTCACACTGAGAGAGTTGGAAATAGCAATGAGCAGCCTCCGACGTCGCTGTTGCGGTGGGACCTGACCTTATCAGTAATCAGATGCTGGCTAACCCACCGGTTGAAACGACGTGATTTGCTGGCATTTTTTAACCAAGTGTGGGCCAGAGGGGATATCTCACATTTATGGAAGGTATAGCATATGGGTGGTACCGGTTCTGAAGCCTCGAAATAATCCTGCAGCTCTTGACTCATACAGACCGGTATCGCTGGCCTCTTGAGCAGCAAAGCTAATGGAGAAGATGACGTTGGTACAAGCAGGGTCGGAAACTACCCTCGTGAATGACTGGGTTTCAGCAGCGTCTAAGTGCTCAAAACAATATGCTGGACATGATAAGTCACATAGAACATTACAGTGCGGATAGCCTGTCAACACGTGGTTTTTGTGGATGTTTCCAAGGCTTACGATTACGCGTCTCGAACAGCCATCATCAGCCTGCTACAAGTTATAGGTGTCACGGGTCATCTCTTGCACTTCATACATACGTTTCTCAATGATCGCCGTATCAGAGTCTGTATTGGCGATACTTTGAGTGATGAAATAGGTACATTTCGCGACGTACCACAGGGGAGTGTTTTTTATCCATGATTATTTAAGATCACCATGGCCAGTCTCCCAAGAATACTGGTCATCGATCATCAGTGAAGATATCTATATATGCCGATGATATCTGCATATATGGGTCTCCAGCTACCAGCATCGTCGCCTCACACGAATAGCCCAGGGAGTAGTAAATGCCGTTTAGGGCCACTTGGAAACGCTTGGCCTATCACTATCAGCAGAGAAATCATCATTCTCACTATTTCCTGAAATTAAAGGAACATCTGCGTGCTTGAAGCTGAATTTGGACGGATACAAGATTCGACAAGTCCCCAACGTCTGATCTCTCGGCATTACCTTGGACCACAGGCTATCCTCTTGCGCCGCGCTGTTGACCACGTTGTGACGTCATCGTCGCAGAGGCTATATATACACGTGCTGAAGCGAGTGGCTGACATACGCTGAGACAACCACCCGACGTCGATGCTACGGCTTCGTACAGCGTTGTACGAGCAACGTATACCAGCTACCTCTGATGTCACCCTTAGATAGTCAACACTAGCGCTTAGAGGCCTTACACAGAAAATATCTTCGACGGTGCCTTGTAAGTCCAGTGCTCTACGAAGCTGAGTCACGCCCTATGCGACTTCAGGCTTCCCAGACTCTGTTGACCCAGCTACTACGTTTAAGTGAGTGTTCACCGACAAAGCCCTCTTAAGACGTATAGGTAACAGGCCGCGCTCAGTCGCTCACATTTTTATGCAGCACTGAACACACTTCGTGTCTTAGGATTGCGCTGCTTGAGACAGATGGAGAAGGTAGACCCACCCTGGGCATTCGAAGATATTACATGCAACTTAAATGTACCACGATTGCAGTCAAGGAACTGCATTCCATCTGCAGAAGCCAAGTCACTTGACCACGACTTACCCGAGTCACCTACCAGTATACACAGATGCGCAGTATACACGAAGACCGCTGCGCAGCTGCATTTTATATTCCCTTACTGAGATACACGTGGTCTGGCCGCCTCGACTGTACAGCTTTGTCGACAGTTATGGCAGACGTGGCTCTACGTATCCTCCTGGAAATTCATTTAAAGTAGATACGTATTTCAAGCTCATTGGCTACAATTCGTAAATTGCAATATGTGCCGTAAAGTATTTAATTAAGAAGTTAATTTGTGAGTTTATGTTAATTAGTTGCATATGTGTCTTGATTTCTCGTGCTAGTAATGTCCACCTCTTCGAACAACCCAGCTCAAGGACGAGAATTATGCTATCTGCCACAGGCGATTTTTTTTTAATTTCATAAAACTTAAGAAATGATCACCCTGTATAGAGCACACAACGCTTTGCCGCAATGCGAATCGCGTCACGGCATTATAGGCAAGAGACGGCAACAAACGTATGCGGCTTCACGTGGTCCCTGTTGGAACAACCACATTGGACTAGGCGCAAATGCGAAATAAGTCAGCTATCAAACTATATCAAAGAGCACAGAATGAAGTCATAAAGAAGAAGAAAAGATTTATTATCATTCGCAGGGCAGTTCTGAAGACAAATAAGGACGCCGATTGGAACGAGGAGTTAGAGCAGAAATGTAAGATGAAGAGCGATTCGTAGCACAGCGTGTGGAACTGGGGCAGAAGTAACCGAATGTTTTCTGGTAGAATGCCATAGTATCCTTCAAGGCATTTAATGTGGAAGTAGATATACCAGAGGCTGTTGCTTTTAAGGGCAGTATATGGGTAACGTGATAAAAGGGTCATGAAATTATTAAATTTGCAGGTGCAAGTTGGGATCAGCTAACGCAAGACCGGTGTTATTGGAGATCGCTGGGAGAGGCCTTCGTAATGCAGTGGACATAAAGATATAGGATGATGATGACGGTGATGTGGATAACGCAAATTGACCTCGCAGTCGATACTACTAGAATACGGTTGGAAGATAGGATTGCGCAAAGGCAGTGAAAGCTTGCACGGAAGCGAACTTTTTATCTTGAACAATGTTGCCTATAGTGTATAAATATATTTGAATATTTCGACACGCTAGAATTGTGGCCGGATACGCGCTAAAAACTGCATGTGCCATCACGCCGTTTCATCTCATCCCCAGGCCTTGGCTATCGCCGCCCCATCACCACCCCATCATCATGTGTCACTACCACGTCATCACCAGGCCTGCGCCATGGGACCGCATTCACAGGTTGCGCAGCGCTGTCGTCAACCATAGAATACGCCAACATACGCGCTACGATTCGCTGTTCTAAGAGTTATAGCAGATGCATGGCAGGTGTAGCGACTTGTGACAGTGGGCCAGTCGGTAGAGCACGTTTCACGAAAAGGTAGAGCAAAGTGAAATAAGCACGAAAGGAGAAACGCCGACGCACCGAGTCCGCGTCTCCTCCTTTTTGTCCTTGACCTTATTTGCATTACCTCCCCTATCGCTACCTTACCTGCGTGGCAAACAATGGTTAACGTATTGTTACATTATGCTCTAGCAGAGCCATCGAGCAGTGAACAAATAGGGCAAAATGGAAATAATGGTACATTTCAAAAGAACGCGGAAAAAAAAAAAGCTCCTCTCTCTCTTTATTTCTTGCACACTCCCTTTGAACGACGACAAAGGACGAACGGGGTTTTTTTAACATGAGAAACATTGTTTTCGTTCCCCGCTCTCCGTCCGGTCCTTAAGTAAATGCGCCTGCGCGTCCAATTCATTTAGCGCCTAGCGCAGAAAATGGCTCGCGCCGCTACGCATGATCGATGGCTTCGCCCGATCACCACGGCTTCGCGGCAGCTGACGGAGCCCAAAGCGCGTAAGAAAGAAAGACAGAAAGAAAGACCAGCGCTGAGCCAGCGTGGGGCGGGAGCCCCGCGTCGTGGCTCAGCGACCTTCCCCACTCGTCGGCGTGACGTCAATGGACGCCCCGGAATGGCGACCAGTATAGTGCACCAGGCGCCGCGGAGACCGCCATCTGGCAAAGCTGTACACAGCCGGCGGGCGTTGTTGACGCGACGGGACGGGACGACCGCGCCGGGCACTCCGGCGCGCCCCGATCCATGAATGAAAGGCTCTTCCTCTCCCCACCCTGCTCCTCATTCCCAAACGCGGCGACGACTCTGTGCCGTTAATGAGAGAGCCCGCGGCGAATACAATAGAACGTCGGCGCGCCCCTGTCGTCGTGGCACTGTATATTCACGCCCCTGCGCACTCTTCCCCCCCTCCCCACCCCCCTTTCCTTTCTCTCCCGCTCCCCGCGTCAACCTCGTTTCGCTTTTCCGGCCTAAATAGATTTATCGAATCTGTGCATCGCGCGCTGCATTCACCGGGAACACGTTCGGGCGCGCGTGCGCCCAGGGGCGATTCAATTATTCGACGTGAACGCCGCCAACGCGCCCAGCTGCCACGGCGACACTCAAAAGTTCCCCGTCGTCGGCGTGGCAGAGAAGTACTATATACAGAGACCGAATCTGAAGTTGAACCCTGTCTTTAAAGCCCAGGGCGCGGTCGAGCGCCTAATAGCGTACGCGGGGAAGACCACCCGGTGTGTTTTCACGACTGGGACGTGGCAACGAACTTGAGACAAGCGCTCTCTTGTATGGCGACGTCACTGTTGCTCCTCTCTTCACGAGCACGGCCAAGCTGGAGCAATTGTACGGCTAGTAGGCACTATCCTAGCGCTGAAAGGAAAGAGAAAGGCAAGAGCAAAAGAAGTAGTAGGGAGGTCTACAAGACTCACGTCCGGTTTGTTACCCTGGCAGTCGAAAGAAAGAAGAGATCATAACAAAAAAAAATTGTAGAGAGAGAGAAAAATTAGCAGCGCGTATGCGCGGAGATACACACCTATCCTACCATTACTACCCCTCCCACAGGCCAGAGAGTCATCCTGTGTACTCACTCACTCACTTACCCTGTCTATACATACTGTGTATAAGCGCTAAGCCGTGCTCTCCCATGAGAGTAGCAGAAAACAGTGCCTACTTCTTTTCCTCTGAATCACTATATATGTATCAGAAATATGTATCTGGTACAGTATATAGCGATTCAGACGAAAGGAAGTGGCCACTGTTTTCTGCTGCGCTCATGGGAGCGCGGCTTAGCGCTTATGTATCAGTATGAAGACGTACTGTACTTCTTTTTTTTTTTTTTTTTTTTGAGGACTTGCTGCAAGGCATATGCTGGTAAAATAATGAACAAAAGGGCATCAAATAAACGAATGCAGCCCTGTGTGATGCAGGTACTGCAGCAATGCAGTACAGCAGTTGTGCGTTATCTAAAGGGTAACGTCATCTGGAACATTCGGCTTTATTTTGAGCCCCCCTCCTATGCCTGATATTCTGAGCACCAGGGTACATCCACAAAAGGTGACGAATATCCGCCGTAGATACAGGCGCCGGGCACTTGGGACACGTTGCAGAGTTGTCACTTGGAGATCCCCAGGCGTATATATATGTGACAATAAACCAGATGACTTTATAAACAACAGCATTGCCCGTGTTGCTCAAAATGAGACAACAATCCACAAATGTTTGCATTCAAAAAATGGTATCGAGTCCAGCACGCTTGAAGCAGGGGCCACACGGTACGCTTCGGCATACTGCCGGTCGTAACCACAGCCGCATTCAAAAGGTTTCCATCAGGATCAAACAGAACAGCCATCTTTTATTCGCATCCACATCGTATTGGACGCCCCCTCGTACCACGTGTCTGCTGCTTAATGCAGTCCGAAGGAGATCCGCTAACTTATCCTTCGGACTGTGTGTGTATGTGCATGTGCGTGTGCGTGTATGTGCGTGTGCGTGTATGTGTATGTGCGTGTATGTGTATGTGCGTGTATGCGTGTGCGTGCGTGCGTGTTTTCCATGCTTGTTACGATGTCCAGCGCAGACGTACGGCAACTTTCCCTTTCGGTTGAGGAGCCGCTTTCAAAGGAGTCGCCAGAGGTCAAGGCTGGTCTTTCTTTTGGCACGCGTGGTCCACTCAGCGTTAAGCGCTTCTGCTACTTGAATAGCATGTATATGTGCGCCACGTGGACGCTTCGTGGACAGCCAGCCACCGCCCAAACTTTACCGCCAAGAAACGTGAGATGGTGCATCTCTCTGAGGCGTGCCGCGACGATTTGTGCACCTGCTGCACGCGTGAGGCTGAACGCGCTTTTGTGCCTGCGTGCGCGAACCTCAGTGAACGCACACTTTTCAGCTGGCTGCGCGAACCGAATCGCCGTATCCAAATCGACTCGTATATGCTATAGGCGCGCCGGGGCGCGCATAACTCCGCGTTCTACTGGGTTCGCATGGATTTAAACCGGTGGAAGCGTTACGAAAAGGCTCTTATACAATAAAACTGCGACTGAATAACCTTTTGTTTTTTGTTTTTAGTTCCTTTTATTTCGTTTTGTTTGTACGAGACTGACTATACCGTAGTATGCGGTATTTTATTTGATTTCTGATCAATTTCTTTCGTATTTTCATTTATATTTTTCTTAAAAGTACCCCCCAGTTCGCGGCCTGCCTATATATATCGCCCAAGGTGGGTTGTGTGCATCGCTGAAGGAATCGTCATCATCATAGTCCCTCTTCTTCTTTTACGGTGTATGCTACGAACCCAACTAGTGCAATTCTGACAAGAAACACTTGTATCCAAAGTAGCGCGTTATTCGTTTGTTATTTGCTCGTACTAATACCATTACGTGAATGCCGCGTGGTTACAACACAGTGGTTACAAACACAGGCTCTGACTACAAGTGAATTTTATTCGTCGGAGAATCTATACGAGGTCTGTTAGAAAAGTATCCGACCTTTGGCCGAAGAAAAAAAAAGCTGGCATAACTGGAGCGTTGGAAACCTAATCACCCTCAAAGTAGTCTCCTTGGGACTCCACACACTTCTCCCAGTGGTGCTGCCATTGTTGGGAGCATTCCGAGAAGGCCCTCTTTCGGAATGGAGTTTATCTCAGCTGTCGTTGCAGCCATAATGTCCTCTCTTCTCTGAAATCGCGCTCCTTTCAATGGCCTCTTGATTTTGGGAAACAGCCAGAAGTCACAGGCGGCCATATCAGGAGAGTAAGGAGCCTGTTGAACGACAGGAGTCTGGTTTTTCGCCAAAAAATTCTGAATCAAGTGCGAGGAATGTGCACGAGCATTGTAGTGATGGATGCGCCAATTTCCTGTTGACCACAACTCCGGTCTCTTGCACCGCACAGCATCACGTAGGCGACGGAGGACATACCTGTAGTACTCTCTGGTGATTGTTTGAGCCTGTGGTGCGTACTCGTCGTGCACCCCACCACGGGGGTCAAAGAAAGCAGTCAGCATCACTTTGACGTTGCTGCGCACTTGGCAGGCATTCTTTGGTCTTGGCGACGTGGAATGCTTCCACTGTGACGACTGGGATTTGGTTTCCGGGTCGTACCCGTACACCCAAGACTCGTCACCAGCGATTATGGTGTTCATGAAGTCGGGGTCACTGTTTGTGGAATCCCATGTCCTGTGAGACTTCAACACGAAGTTGCTTTTGCTCCACCGTGAGCAGCTTCGGCACGAATTTCGCCACAACTAACTCTCTTCATGGCCAAATCTTCGGTCATAATGGAATGTACAGAAAAAGTGCTGATGCCCACCTCTTCTTGAACTTCTCGGATAGTCACACGACGGTCCCGCATCACCACAGCGTTCACTTCGGCAATGACCTGGTCATTTCGGCATGTTGATGGCCGACCGGAGCGTGGCTCGCTCTCCACCGATGTGCGGCCGTCTTTAAAGCGGTTGTACCACTCCTTAATCTGTGTGCTGCTCATAGCATCGTCACCGAAAGCCGTCTCGATCTCCCTAATGGTTTACACTTGGCTGTCACCCAGTTTCTGGCAAAATTTGATGCAGTAGCGCTGCTCCAGTCGCTCCGCCATTTTCCTTGCAATAAAAAAAAAGAAAACGACGAGAGCACTGCGCACTATCTCACTCAAACGCTGCGTCCCAGAGCCTGACGCTTTCGGCAGGCGGGAAAAAAATTCGCGCATGCGCACGAAGGTTCAAGGTCGGCTGATGCAAGCGCACTTGTTTCATATCCATCAGGTGTTTGCGAAAAAAAAATAAGGTCAGATACTTTTCTAACAGACCTCGTATATAGTAACATAAGATGCGAGAGGTTTACCGAACGCAGCATTGTCAGGCAAAATAATACAGCCGCAAAGTCCTTTTAAATGATATGTGTGGCACAGAAACAGCAATAATAATAAGATGCCGATAAATTAAAATTCCCCCGTTCAAAAGAGCGAATTCTTCCCGCCCTTCGGTGCTTCAATTGCAATTGCAATTCACTTCATTAATTTCGACCAGCTCCCCCAAATCGCTATCCTAATCCGTATAACGTTACTGGCTATAAAGAAAGAAGAGTAGGTGTGACGAAGAAAGAAAGAGAGAAAGAAAGAAGGAAGGAAAGAAATCACGTGTGGCGCATACCCGCATTGGATATGCGGGTACGAGCCAGGGACAAGAAAGAAAGAAGCAAAGAAAGAAAGAAAGAAAGAAAGAAACAAAGAAAGAAACAAAGAAAGAAAGAAAGAAAGAAAGAAAGAAAGAAACAAAGAAAGAAAGAAACAAACAAACAAACAAACAAAGAAAGAAAGAAAATGGAGGCCTCCTGATCACAAACGACTGCAATGCGGACACAGACGTCCACGCAAGGCTCCGCGTTGTTTTGGCGGCCTACGCCCAAGCGCTAGTTTCCACCGTGATGGATCGGCGCGCTGCGAAGAGAGCGAGTACCGTGCGTTGGGGTTTGCCGAGCAAATATTTATTAATGGCCGCTATTAAGAGGGAATGGTAGCGACGATACTGAACATGAAGGGAGATACGGCGGTAGAGAAATGACAAGGGGGGTGTAGAAGGTGTATACAGCAGTCTAGAACGAGCATTTTGCTACGGAAACCGGCATGCCTGTCCGTCGGATAAACCGGTCCTTTTTTTTTTTTTTCCTTCCACAGGCTATGTCAGGGTCGAAAGCTTTCATTGCTCCTTCTGTCTCTATCCGCTTGCCTTACTGAGGAACGCGAAGGAAAGCATCATATCCTTTGTCCCTACCAGAGCGCGCAATGATACAGGATATTTATACGAGACGAGACAGGCTGATTTCGCAGAAACAAAGTGCTTTGCTGCGTTCAGTGTAGCGAGACATCTGTGCTGCAGATGAGGCCGGACGCGTAATTGCTTTCTCTTTGTTTGCTTCTTTGTTACTTTCCTTGTTTGTTTGGTTGGTTGGTTGTTTCTTTCTTTCTTTATTCGTTACTTTCTTTATTCGTTTGTTTGTTCCTTTGTTCCTATCTCTTACTTTTTCTCTCTTTTTTGTTTGTTTGTCTTTTTATTGTAGTGATCCTCGATGACCAGATAACGAAGGTGACAAAGAGGGAGAAGAGGAGAATGAAGAGATGGAGGACCGTAATGGCAGCCGATTAATGTAACTTTAGTCTTGAAGGCTTTTACCGTGTGTTCGAACTTTATATTTGTTTATTTATTTACTTACTTATATATTTCTTTATTCACTTCTGCATTATTCAAGGGCCATTTTTATATCAGTCCTGCCACACTTGCAGCTTCACCCTTTTCAAAACTACTCCGCAAGATAAGCACGTTTCGAGCTCACGTCAATCGGGTGAAAAAAAAAAAAAAAAAGCTTCGTGAGTATTGTTCATTGTACTCTTTTAAAAAATCCCAAGAGCACGACCTTCGAAATGGCCTCTAAAGCTTATAGGCACCCGGCGTTAACTTGCACTTTTTCTCTCGTGTCGTTTTATTTTTCTTCACCTACGAGAATCCGAATGAGACGTTGACGCAAGCGTTACAGCGTGCAGGAACAGCATGTACAGGAACGCTAGTTTACGGGTTGTCATAGCACCATCTTTTTCTCATTACCGCGGCAGCTAATGAGAAAAACAACATAACAACACAGAATTAAGTATAGGTCTAATCTCGCTGTAGTAAACACCCTAAACAACCAACCAACCAAGTCAGGGTGGTAATTTGGGCGAGTTGGTTATTCAAGACGAACGTGTCTTAAAACTTCAACTTCAACGATCAACTTGGAGTTGATCGGTCTTGAACTTGATTACCTTAGCTTTGAGCTCATTGACCCTCCCCCCACATAAAAAAAAAAAAAAAATTGCGCACTCAAAGTGCGCCTGTCATGTCACATATATAAGCATGTGCAATTTTTTTTTTCTCTCTATACATAAATGAGTTGAAAGAAGCGCTTCGCGCGTTCTGTGCCGCTTTTCAGGTGTCCGGGTCTCCGGCGCTAAAACAAGTTCAGCAACCCTCCGCGAAGGCCCAATGGCGTTGTCCTGTTGAGCTCGAGGTCGCGGGTCCGATTCCGGGCCGGAGGGCTCGCATTCCGATGAGGGCGGAATGCAAGAACGCTGGTCTACGATGCCATGAGGGCCCGTTAATCCGGAGTCTCCCTCGACTAAGGCGCCCCTCATTGCCCGTGAATGGTTTCCAAACGTTGAACACCGTAAACTAATTTTCACATTTCGCACACGGGTTCGCAATTTTTTTGAGCACGCTGATGCGGCGGCCGCATCTTGATGGGGGCGATATGCAAAGTAATAAAATAGAAAAATAAAAGAATTTTAAACATACTTAGATTTAGGTGCAGGTTAAAGAACGCCAGGTGTTAAAATTAACCCGGAGTCTCCTATTGCAGCGTATCCTCGTCATTAGATTGTGGTGTTAGCACGCAAACCCACAGCAATTTATATATATATAATGACGAGGATACGCTGTTACGTGAATGCGATATATATACCGGATCGCGATATATATACCGGATCGTATATATATATACTTAAAGTTCTACACAGAATCCACTTTCAATCGATCATTACTTGAAACATAGACATCACGTATCTATAATACATGTGAGTATTTACCAGGTACACTGCCATGGTGCACTGTCTGGATTTTCATGGCTCTGTTTCAGCCTGCGGTGTTACACTTTTTTGTCAGTTAAATTGTCCGTAAACTACCTTAAAGCTACCATTTGGAGGTTTATACAGACCATAAAAAAAACTCAAGGAAATACATTTGCTAACCCCGTTTTAAAGCCGTGGTTGGCTAGCTCTTAGAGAGATAAGAAAAGGAAGGACAGGGTGGTTTGACAAACGATATCTCCAGATGGTTACCCGTAAATGGGAAAGATAAAAAGGGCAGAAAAGATAAAAGATAAAAAAGAAGCGGAAAGAAGGAACTATCTTGGAGAGCCTATAGATTTTCTATGGACTAAACAACAAGCTTAAAAGAAGGAACACAAATCAGCCCATTAGATGTCTACAAGTATAGTCTGTCATCATCATCATCGATCTCATCACCATCATCATATGTTACGTCCGCTTAAAGAAAGGCCTCTCCCACCAATTTTCACTTGTTCCTTATCTTGTTTTCATCCAATACACGCATAGTTTCTAAATTCATTTCTATAACTGTACACCGCAAAGCTTGATCCCGCTCTTTTCTAAGAACTCCTCCAGCTGCTTTCCAAGAACACTGCCGCTTTCTGACTTTCTTCGTTCCTAGTTCGCACCACTTACGCAAATTACATACACGCCTACGCCAAACCCGTCCGTGGCAAGAGAAATCGCGAAAGTTTTGCGGACCACTAAAAAAGAAAAAAAGAAAGGAAGGAAGGAAGAAAAGCTGCTGACAGCACGTGCTGACGTTTCCGACTCCTCCGAGAATAATGAAGCCCGCAGGCTTGGAGCCCAGACTTTAATAACATTGCATTAAAACTTTAATAACATTGCGGAGAACAACCTTCGCGGGCGCCGCCGGGGTTTGCTAATTTGAATTCGAGGTTTTAATCACCCGAAGCCAGCGAAGCGTAGCCCTCTCGCGATGCTCGCTCGAGTTATACCGTGAGTAAGGTAGAAGAAGAAAAAATGTGGGGGGAACCAGACGTATTGCGAGAGCGTTACCAACTTGCCGTCCAGGAAAGCGCCATTCACCGGAACGCCGCGTGATGGATCACCGCGCACACTGGCCGGCTGCTTAGCGCCGGACAAGTATTCTTTGGCGCGCCTACCGTGCCTACTACATCACAGTGCCCCCGCTTTCTGTCCGAACCCTCCTCTACACTCGCACCAGTGCCTTTGCGAGTACGGGGCGAAAGTGGGCACGGGAGAGAGACGGTCTGCTCGAGAGAATAGAAGCAAGAGCAAGAAGCTAATTGTATCAGCCGGCCGCGTATAAGATTGGAGCTGACGCTGATGGCCGGCCGTGTACGCCCACAGATCTACTGACACGCGACGCGTCATTTTCTTTTCCCGGAAAGACATACAATAGCCGGTGAGGATTATATGCTTCGTATCTTGCGCCATGTATGGGAAACAATAAGCCAGATTTCCCACGTTCTTCTATTGGCTTATGTGCGCGCGTCTGACCGTATCATCACTTGACAAACGGGCATCATTAAAAGGTCCCTTTTAATTTATTTAGATTATGAAGCTTGGTGTGGATCTAATTTTCATTCATGATTACATTTCATTTCAAGGTGTGTGTGTGTTACCGGGTTAGTTGATAATCCATGACAATATGCACCACACAAGCGGGCGAATGACTGACAAGGTAGAGTGACACGAGCGCTGTATTTATCTATCTACAATTATCTTGCTAGTTTTTTTTTATTTATGTCAGGCTTTCGTCGCCTAGTGCACAGTACATGTCAGTTCTATTGTACTATTCTTTTATTGTACATGCCAATAAAAAGTAAAAAAGCAGCAGATCCAACCAGTAGGAATCTACATACAACGAAGCTTAGTGTGAGTGCATGAAGAGTCGAAACACGAGTTTGTGCTTTTCTGTTGTTTTTTTTTTTTCTTACCCCCGCCTGGAAGCCGCCGCCGCTACCGCGGAGGCGCGGAGGCGAGCGCTATCTGGTGGTGGTGCAAGGAACCCAGTGGCGGTGACGTCGCGCGTGTCCTCCGCTGTGATTGGTTGGCCTATTCAACAAGAGAACAGCCACGCAGCCCCCACGGCATGCCCCACGGGTACGAAAACCCGGCGACGTTTGCAAAGAAAAGCTTCGCTTTTAAAAATGTCTCCCCTGTGCTTACATTTGGCTCCGCTGCACGTTTCGATGACTGTCCTTGTAACTTCAGTAAATCTCGGTGTAAATGCCACCTGGCGGTACGATCACTCTCTGTTCCTTTTGTAGCGAAGCGCATGCCTTCATTACAGCTGAGCGAGTCGCGCAGCGCATGAGGCGTTGGCGCACATGTACGCACATACGCGTATGTCCACGCAGCGCTTGCGACCGCTGGCAGGGATTTGCAACAAGGTCGTGTGACAGTGGGAAGGTAACATTGACGTTTGCAGAATGTGAACGGCGGCTACAATTTACATCAAATTATAAAGTGGGTAACCTATTAAGGATGCGGCAGTAAAGAGCTCCGAATTTATTTGGAACACCTGCGATTCTTTTAACCGTACACCCCCAACGAACGGTATACGAACGTTTCAGCGCATCTTCGAAAGCAATTTTGTACCATTAAAGTTTCACTCTCAAATGAGAGCCAGCCCCCTGTGAATCACATATCTGTTTTAGAGAACATACGGAGCCGGCACTATACGGGGAATCGAACCTGCGACCTCGTGCTCAGCACCACAACGCCATAGCCACTGAGCCACCACTGCGGGCTAAGCTGACACGTGATCGCTTCAATCTCCATGCACCTTACCGCGATCATTTGGACTTGCTTGTAGTTTGCTTTTATAGCGCATGCGTAGGCGCTATGCGCGTTAAAATAAGCTTTTTTTAACCTCGAGCGTCCAAAACACGAAACTGACAGACGAATACAGAGGGTATAGATTTCATGTTATCAGATCTTCGACCATATTCACCCTGAATATACATATACGTGTCCCGTGGCCAACAGCGCGGGGTTGCAGGGGAAGACACCTTGTTGCTTTAAAAAAAAAATCTGTGGTGATTTAGCAGTAAATGCGAGATAAATGCGTTAGCATTATACGTCACACCTCTTGGAGGTCCCGCATCCACGACAAAAACCACGTTTGCCACATTGCGAAGTGTTGTTCGGGATCTCACTCGATGAGCGAAGTGCAAATGATGGTGTCCGGAGCAGCAAGACCACCGTCAGTTGCAGTTAATTAACTAATCAATCAATCAATTCATTCATTCACACACTTCCCACACAGACGTTTTTCCACTTTTCCACTCCGAATGCTAACGCATTAAAATATCTATTGGCGAAATGCAAGAACGCCTGCGTCCCGTGCATTGGGGGGGCACGTTAAAGAACCCCAGGTGGTCAAAATTAATCCGTAGTCCTCCCCCTACGGCGTGCCTCGTAATCAGATAGCGGTTTTGGCACGTGAAACCCCGGAATTTAATTTAAATCTTTAATGTATTAGAAAATACGAGCATCCTAGTTTTACTAAATATTCATGTCCTCTACTGCAAAAGTGTCATTGCTGTACATATGGTATATGCGTCAGGAAAGTTATATGGTTTAATGCAGTTACGTGGTCTGCTGCGTAATAAAGGCCGTGGTAATATATGGAACTGTGCATGTTTGTACAGTACATGAGGCAAATGCTTATGCGTATTCATGTGCCACTTTCGGTGTCTTAATGGACTCGTGTGTAAGAAATTTGTATGTGTTGGGGTTCTTTGGCAGTGTTTAGTGCTTTTCGGTGTGTGTGCGTGTGTGTGGTGTGGTTGTCGGACCCGTCAACCGTACATAGTCTCGGAAAATTGAAGAGATTAATCGCTAACGATCCCGCAGCGAGGGCCGACAGTTTCTCCCAGCAGCGCTTATGATCCAGCCGCTAAGTTACGACCGCGTCCTCAAGAGGCCTTGTGTAGAGCATTGGCTTCGCGGCAGCGTCAGCCCAACCTTGCGTTACTACGCGAGCAGGGACCATCCAAGGACTCCCTCTCGCTTTGCGCATGCCAGTGACCATGAGTGAAGAAACGGCTTCCTGTTCCCACTATACACGGCTTCCGGCGGACTCCGGCAGGTGCTTTAAAAGCTTTAAAATGGGGCGAGCGCGGTTTCGGTTGGTTCGTACGCCGTGTTGTGTGTATACATTGTATACGACGCGCTGAGCCACTCCTCGCGCCCTCGTGGGAAAAAAAAAAAAAAAAAAAAAAAAAAAAAAAACTCATACGACCCATGTTGGGGTTGGCGAGAGCGGCGGTGTTCGCATCGCAAGCCATCCGTAAACATAGAGGTCCCCCCGGAGTCGTACAGTACCGTATTTATTTGAATATACCCCCCTCATTCACCAGATTGTGCACATTTGTGTACATCGGCAAAGGAAGAAACCGCTTCGGGCAAATTTAACTCTCTGCTTACTGTATGTGACTTCAATTACACTTCAACGTGCTGCTATACACACGACCACTTTGCTGAAGCCACTGCCGTGCTTGACGGGACGTGTCAGCTTGCATTAGTAAGGAAATGGCTTTTCCTTTTTCATAAGGCCTGCGGTCAATATTTAACTTTGCATGCAGGCACCTTGGGCCAGTGATTGAATACTTCTTCATGAAAAAAAAACATTCGTGTCTACCTGTAATTACTCTCTAATATATAATTACTCTCAAATCATGAAGGCTCACTAGAGAACGCACCAAGCATCATTTCACTACCTTTACTCAATTTCAATGGAATGTGTGGCGCCTCGGAATGAAATCGAGTAACTTTAATGCATTTATCGACTACTCATCATAATTCGAGACTGAATAGATATAGGTATTTCGTCAATGTAGGTCACCGCTATAGAAGTAGCACTCTGAGAACAAATGGAGTAATGGCGACTCCCTTTTTTTTTTTTTTTTTTTTTTTTGCCGGCGTAAATGCGCGTCTCCATATTTGACTCCATTACAGTTCCTTTTCCTTTTTTTTTTGTACACTCCGTGATGAGAGTACGTTCACTATCCTCGAGCTCAAGAAGAGTGAACGTACTCCATGCATCCAACAGTACACACTAAGAAAGTTTGCACCATTTGAGGATTTTCTTGACCACCAGCAATAATCGCCATCTTAGATGCATTTTCTTTGTTTAACGTTGCGTGAAATGGGTAACTTTACAGCATTTCATTAACCGCTTCACAAAAGCGTCGCTTCACATACATGCCAACATGTGCGTTGTATCTGCATAATATTTTTAATTGCACGTGCTTATTAATCCCGATCACGGCTATCATTTCCGCGAGGTGAGTAAATGCATGCCAATCGCTTAACGATACAGCCTCCAATCTCAAGATGGAGAAAGGTTAGACGTGGAAATCCATGTGGGTGTTGCATTCCCTTTCATGGCAATCGCTTCTATAGCACCATTTGCCGAAGATTCGGAATGCAATGCTTAACGATCATGATTTACCACTTACCCATAACTGCGATATCGGAGGCGCAGGCGGTAACAGCTCCGTTGGTGACGACATCTCACGACGCCGTCCTTCACCAGACTGCGCAGAAACCTTATTGGAATACGATTGCTGGCTTAAACGTGTCCGGTATGACGTAAACTTCTTAAACCAATTCTGCTCCCCCTCCCATTTCTTTTTCCCAACGATAATTGTCGTGGAACTCAGGAATGTTTCCAATGCAAAATCATGCTTCAGTCACACCATCGAAAGATGTTTGGGCCAACTCTATATAGCTCCCGTACACGTATTCGTTATCGGGGTTCACGGACTACCGGGCTACCGGTGACGTGGACGGGAGCAGTCGCGTTGGTGGCGCAATCTTGTAGCTCAGAGTATAACCAGAGAGGACACAGAGCCATTATTGTAGGGATCGACCATATATTCTACTGAGCTGGTGGTGTAAACCGTTGACAGCAGCGAAATCATTAACATGTTGTTGTTGCTGTTGTGTTGTTGTGTGTTGTTGCTGTTGCTGTTGTTTGCTTCATCGAAAACATGAATGTAGCACGAAAACATTTCAAACGCTTGTCACAAGATATCGCTGCCAAAGTTGCTACTGCCGTCCACGTCTGCGGTAACCCGGTATTCCATGAAATGTAATACGTTATACGGACGACCTGAAACTATATTTAATAGTAAAACCTTTTGATGGCCGGTTCCGAGAATTCAGGGTGCTGAGAGACGTGTCCAAGCTGTTCCTTTTTGTTCACGGCCAGAAGCTGAACGCTTATTTGGCGCCCTTGCTTCGTCGCAATCACTAGTCGACCGGCTCCTATTTTCCGACAATATCTCCGCAAAAAGAATTGTCGACTCGTGCGCAAATAAACACGGTACACAGCGAACCGGCTCGGGCTCATATATTGAGCGAGGCATATTGGCATGGAGACCACTACGGCGGGAAAGGCAAATGCCAACGCAGAGGTACGCGCCGTGTTTTGGTGTACACGGTGCGCGGAGCGTGGATTCGGCCCGAGCGAATCTCCTCCGCGAATTGATCAACAAAGCCAAGGTCGGATAGCGCGATCACTGCGCTACCGTTACGGCCTTGGAAATGCTAGCCGAGGTGGATGCATGAGGCATACGAATGCGGGTGTTTACAAAACACGGGGGGTGTAATATATATATATATATATATATGTGTGTGTGTGTGTGTGTGTGTGTGTGTGTGTGTGTGTGTGTGTGTGTGTGTGTGTGTGTGTGTGTGTGTGTGTGTGTGTGTGTGTGTGTGTGTGTGTGTGTGTGTGTGTGTGTGTGTGTGTGCGTGTGTGTGTGTGCGTGTGCGTGTGCGTGTGCGTGTGCGTGTGTGTGCGTGTGCGTGTGCGTGTGTGTGTGTGTGCGTGTGTGTGTGTGTGCGTGCGTGTGAGTGTGCGTGCGTGTGAGTGTGTGTGCGTGTGAGTGTGCGTGTGCGTGTGAGTGTGCGTGTGCGTGTGCGTGTGAGTGTGCGTGTGCGTGTGCGTGTGAGTGTGCGTGTGCGTGTGCGTGTCTGTGTGCGTGTTTACAAAACACGGGGGGCGTAATATATATATTATCGTCGGTATACAATAGATGGCGCGTGCAGACATCCCTACTGAATCCAATATGTACGCCTCCGCGGCAAAGAAATTCAACTTTTAAGCTCCAAGGCTGGGGGAGCCCCGCACCAAAACTGCCCGTTTACTCGGACGAACAGTTCTGCAGCCTCGTCTTATCTATTCGGCTCAATTCCAGCCCCTCACTGGCTACAGATTGGGCCCGTCTAGAATGCATCAACAGAGAAGCAATGCGCGTCGTTACCGGTCTTCCACGATGCACGCCAATCCCGACACTTCAGGAAGAGGCGCAACTAAACACCATTGACGAGCTGATTCATCAACGCCATCAAGCAAGGGATCTAAAGCCATCCTTTCTGCCACCTACTTCTGACTTAGCGGCATACATGGGCAGTCCGGTTTCTAGCTCGCCATTTTCGGTAGACACCCTTCCACCCTGGGACCACCAGCAACTTACTGACAACAAACCCATCGGCCGCCTCCGAAATCCGGTTCCTCGCCCATCGGCTACCTTCCGCCGTCACATGGAAGAAGCCGATGCCGCACTCCCGACAGATTCACTGGTGGCCTACACCGATGTGAGCTGCACGGACATACAAGTGGTTACGTCCACCGTGGTGCAAGGGCGCCCATCCATAAGTGCTGATTATGTGTACCCTCTGACAACTCCGGTCCCATCGGTCAGTGCTGAGCTTTTGGCCATACGAGACGCAACAAACTTGGTGAAAGCTGCTTCCACGTCGCCAGCACCGGTTATAATAATACGCACTGACTCCACCTCGGCCATAAAGGAGATTCTGATGGTACACAATGCTCACCCTGTCGCAGACGAAATACACCGAATGACTGCACAGATGCCCGGTCAGATTCGGATACAGTGGATCCCACGGGACACTATTTCTGCTCACATACAAGCTGACACCGCCACCCACAGTGAGCTGCCACTAGCTGTGGAAGCACCTTTCCCAAGTGACTCCCAGGGCAATTTCCTCCACCGCAAGGAGATTCTCCGCCGCAACACACGAGATTTAATACCACCGTGTGGTTCAAACCTCCCAGGTGGCCTTACACGCCAGGAGGAGGTGGTGTTGCGGAGACTCCGTGTGGGGGGGGGGGGGGGGGGGGGGGGGGGGGCACTTGCCCATCGGTCACCTATGCCTGGCCACAACACCTCCGTGTATCATTTGTGGGTACCTGCCCATATTGCCCAGCTCGAGCGTCCGCGGCAACAATCAAACACCTGTTGTGGACATGCCCGGGCCTGGTCTAAACCACGTACGACGGTGCTACCTGCAAACAGTGGGCCTTCATCCTACGCGACCACCGGACTACGATTCATGGCTCTATGGAAGCAACTATCGAGCACTATTGCTGTTCATCGTCGAACCGGCCTACATTTCTATATTTAATGGTTATGCCGTTGGGCGAAGTTGCGAAAAAAAAAAAAAAAAAAAAAAAAAAACTACGGCAACGCCTTTAAAAGAGGCATCATTGGTTGAAAAAAGGCTACATGTGACTAAGATATTTATTTATTTATTATTTATTTATTTATTATTATTTATTATTTATTTATTTATCGTTTTATTTATTTATCGCACTATATATTTGTAATTTCGTTATTGTTTTCAATGTATATCTCATATAAGGTTAGCACATGTGTGCTTCCGTGTGATGGCTGCTTGCGTGTGTGTTTCGCCTGGTTGTGTCTCTTCGGTCCCCGTTCATCAGAGGTAGCACGCTTATGACTATGGTCAAAATAATCTAACGCAGTACACTTGAAGGGACGCTAATTGGAAACGCCACATCCATCATGCACACTTAAAGTATTCTCTCAAAACGCTATATGTGTTTCTCGAGCGGGGAAAGATTAAGGTTCATTATTATAGCGAAATAAATGTAAACCAAACTTCTCAGTTTCGAATTTCACCAACGAACTGCGACGCCAATGACGCGTCTTGGTGGCATCAATAACGTCAAGGTACATTTAGTATTTCGATGCTTGACGTCAGGAAATATTTCGTGAAAGTCGGAACGTCGAAGCTTAATTCTCTCACTTTAGAGAAGAATGCAATACATCCTTTTTTTATAAACTGTTAACTATGCACATGTAGACGCTATAAAAGTTCAGCACCTATCAGAAAGACACGGTGCGTGAACGTCAAGGTGAGTGTCGCCACCCGTACTTCGTTATTCTGTCGCCCATGTTTCCCTAAGCAGCCGCTTCCAGCATAACTGCAGAATTACCGCTTGAAGTTCCACGACAGCACTCTAACAACGCATCCTAGCTTAGTTAATAGCCAGTCAATTCTTTCTCGCTGTTCTGCGATCATTATTACGGATGCAGAAAGGGGAAAGTTCGGAACATCTCATCGAGGTTAAAAATTTATGCTGCCCTTGTTACGGTTCTTGTAATAAAAGCTCGCGACAGAAGAATACAGACGCCGCGTGGTGGAGGGATAAATTTAGATGAGAATTTCAAATTTACGGAAGCCAGCAGGAGCAGCTGTTCGTGTCTAAAAAGGAAATAAATAAATAAATAAATAAATAAATAAATAAATAAATAAATAAATAAATAAATAAATAAATAAATAAATAAATAAATAAATAAATAAATAAATAAATAAATAAATAAATAAATAAAAATTGTCATCCACCTGAATGTAGCACGACACAAAGGAAACCCACACGGGTGTCTGGTCCGGGACGAATTTTTGTAGCTTTGTAGCTTCGTGCTTGCTACGTTCGGGTGGATGGCAATTTTTCCCCTTTCATGATACTTGCTTGCGGGATTCGGCAGAAATTATTTACTAAGCAAATAAATATTTTAAAAAAGGGACTGGTCAGTGACGTGATGATGCGCCTTTCCGTTTATCGACCGCAGCGAAAAGGGACCTCGCTGGAACACTCTCTTGAGATTGCGTTGGAACGCAACTAAATGCGGTGGCCATTCCCTCGAGTGGGAGTCGGCTGAGGAGTGAATGGCCTCGTCGGATTCACGCCCCAGTAATCCGCTGAGGCCATTTCGAGACGGCAGTATACGATTCGAGTGAAGCTCTTAACGCGGTAAGGGAGAAATAGAAAGGAAAGGCGTTTATTACACGAAATAGAACCTATTTTATCTGTCAGGAGAAACTGATAGGCGCCTAGAGGTTATAACTTCCAATAGTTGCGTAAGGCCTACGAAAGAAAAAAAAAAAAAAAAGAGTGAGAAACCAGTTTCACTTGAATAATGACAGCGACGCCAACGACATTCGCAATACACCCTGGGGGGTAAACTTGAGCTTGGGCCGGAAAATGCCTCCGCCATTACCGTAGTTCGTGCTTCAAGCGAAACGTTGATGCAATCGTCGCGATACAAGCTACCGCGATGTAGGTGGCCGCGCTTGTTCTCAACGAATGAGGCAATACAACTCAGTGACGTTACATTTCATTACACATAACGTAATACTAAAATACATCAAAGAAAGTGGCCATTCACATAGAAAAACGAACTTCGGCTATCTGCCGCGATAGCCAAACCCCGGTTCACTACGAAAATAGGACAACCGCTCTTCCAATCAGAACTAAACATGCAGTCGGCTTAGCTGAGCGAGACGGAATTAATAAACCAAAATCGACAGCTCTAATCGACATCTCGAAACGACAATTCGAATCGACCGTCCGAATAAAATTGTCGAATCGACTGCTCCAATTGAGAACTTGAATTGACAACTCAAATTGAAAAATTGGTGACTGCCAAGTCGAAGCGACAAACTGATTATCAAGTCGGCCTTGTTCATTTGGTTGAATAAATTACAAACGTTCAACTTTGTTATTATAGCAGTCTAATAACATTTTGTAGCCGAAAGTGGTAGCAGCAAGCGGTTCTTGAGGTAAAAAAAAAGGACAAAATTGAGTTCTGTCTAACTGACTTCGAGGCTTGGTACAGGCGGAATTAAATGAAGAAGAAAAAGCTATTCCTAGTGTTCCACAGTCGTCCTTCGTCACCGTCCATGCATTCGCTGTGCCTACGGGACACACACCATGCTCGTAAGCTTCCACGCACCGTCTTATCGACACTCGACGCCGGTCTTCGCAGAAACCGCGCTCCGCTTCTACGACTCGTGCTCGGCGTGCCAGCGACTATACTCAGCATGCACGTACACGCGTGCGCGCACCCGATGCCAGCGGCCGTCCTTGTGCTCTTTTTTTTTTTTTTTCTTTCCTCGCGTCGCTCTCCTGAACAGAGCAGGACAGGGGACCGCCTTGAGCTATACACGCACGCATCTCGTCCAGACTCCGTGGCGGCATGCGACGACGCGGCGAGCGAGGCAATCAACCAGCGTAACGGCAACACAACCGCCGCATGCATGCAGCAGCAGCAGCAGCAGCAGCAGCAGCAACGGCCACACTCGGCCGAGAAGGCCTGTCCGCGCCGTCAAAGCGACTGCATGCCCGACGCCGATAAGCCGGAATCTGCCCTGGCTCGGCCAGCGCGACTTCAATGTCAACTCGCATCCCTCCCTCCATTCGCCTTCGCCATGACGGCGGCTTTGCGGCGCCTCGAACCCAGCGCGATCGCCCCGGTTTCTTCTCCGAGCGGGCGTCCTTTATTCATTCGTTTTACTTCACTTTTCCCCCTTTTTTTTTTCTTTCATCTTCGCAGCTGCGACACACGCCGCGTGCATGCGTGGTGACCCTGACCAGCTGGCACGAGCAACGCCTGCGTAAGCTGCGCCTCGCGACTCTGCGTGTGGCAAAAGCCGAGACGGTGTCACCTTCGCTTTTTTCGAAAGGGCTTCCACAGCCCGGAGTTGTCCTCCATAGTTAAGACCGTGGTGTGAAAGACTATAGGCCGCTTCACTGTCCTTGTACCTGCAGAATAAATTACTGAAGTGCTCTGGTGTGGTCGTGACAATTAACTAGCGAACAATGCAATGTTACTGATCCAAGTGAGCCGAAGCTTTCCGACGAGGTCTGCATTTGGGAAATGTACGAGTGCTTCTTCGTGACCCTTCGATCGAGCTTGCTTGATCGTTGCCTTAACCAAAGCCTCGAATGCTGCTCTTCGTTAGTATCGGTCATGGCCACGGTAGAAGAGGCGTACGTTGACATCTCCGGTGCCCACTGTCGAATAGCTTCCTCTAATCTATATAGCATCCGGACTGAAGCAAACGCAGAGCCACCTGCTAAATGAATTTCATTAAAAGACGTAGATGAAATTGCTCAACGATGCATTCAAACGTAAGCGAGAATGCTTCGTCTAGACCTGAGCAACAAGAATTTGTATACTGTAGTGCAAAGTGTTGCAATGTTTTTCGTTCCTCTCACGCGTTCTTCGAAGTCGGCTGGGTCGTTGAAGTGCCGTGTCATGCAGCGACACCTCTAGAAGGTGTTGAATGCAGTCAAAACAGTGCAATGCCTGGGCAACCTCAAATGCATAACGTTATCAGGGCTATTGGGAAAATTGACATAAGCATTTTCTTTTTCGGTCCTGTTCCTTTCATCTTCTTTCTTAAATGTGCTGGAAATATTTCATTCACTCTCAAATGGCTTTACCGCGCCAGTCTCGAAGTATGCACTGCGCTGTCGCTGATGTGTGACAGACGTTTCAGTAGCTCTTGGACTACGATATGAACCTCTGCACCCTTTGGGCAATCTGAAGCACCGGGGAGTGCCACGAAGTTAGCGACTTTCGTTACACGTAGAGGCGGGGCGCATACACGTGGCAACATCAGTTGTTAAAAGCTCATTCATCCATGCTCGTGGTGGCAAGCAGGAGCATGCGGGTGATATTCAAAAGGCTCGCCGAGAAGACCCACCGAGGCGAAACAACTGAGAACACGGGGGAGCATGAGAAAGTGTGCGATAAAATCCAAAGGCCCGTAATAAATAAATATGCAAAGTAAACAAATAACATTGGTAATGTGGATGGACGCTATGGCAGCCGGCAGAGAGATTTTAAAACGTATCGCACAGTCCAAAAGTAAACTTTTGTAGACTTGGGTGATCTATCCGAAAACTCCAGCATCCGCTATACCGTATACATGTTGCATTGTAGGAAATCCTTGCGGTGTTTTTTGGAGGGGTTCGCCGTCAGCTGGCGATGCTTTTGACGTATGCCTAAGAAAATTCTGCATATATGTGTGTTAGTGTTTGTTTTTTCTTTCTTGTCATTGTCATCGTCGGCGCGTCTCACTTATTACTCTGCACAAGTTCATCAAAGAGTGACTGATGCGAGTGCGGACTTCCAGTCGGAGTGAAAAGTTTCGATGGGGGCGAAATGCAGAAAACACCCGTGTACTTAGATTTAGGAGCATGTTAAAGAACTCCAGGTGCTCCAAATTAATCCGGAGTCCCCACGACGGCGTGCCTCATAATCAAGATGGTGGTTTTGGTTCTTAAATTAGAACACTTGAGAAGAAACCTTTCCACCACCACTAAGTGTTGCGCTCTTTCCCGGTAAAAAGCACGAATTAAAAAACTGTGGCAGTTTCGCCCGAAAGGTGAAGCATCAATTGCGATAGCAAATTAGTAGAGAGTTATTCGGAGTACGGATAGTAGCTTTATCGGCTGCATAAACTTGGACACATTCGCTTACTAACTGAATTAACAAGCGTGGTGTCAGCGCGCACAAGCAAAGATGAATAGATCACACTCGATAACCGCAGACAACCACTGTCAAAACGCTGGCAGAAAGCGCAGCCGCCGCAGCGAGTGAAAGTTCGTGCGGTCTATCGCTTCAACGGAAACTGAGCGGCGAATGAACGCACAGCGCATACAAAGGTCAGAGCCATGTGGAGGTCGCTTTCAAGATACGGTGCGCGCGACAGCCCGCACCGGCGCAAAGTACAAGCGCAGTTGTTGGCAGAGCAAAAGCCGCCCCCCCCCCCCTTGCCTCCCACGCTGCCTTCCCGCTTTCCTCATTTCGCGTGGGAGATTGCGTCGCCAGTTCCCCTTGCGCCCGGTTGCAAGATACGCATTTGGTGCCGCAGCACAGCGTCGGCCCCCTCCCTCCCTCCAATGCTTCCCCGGCTTTCGCGCGACGGAAGTCGCGTTTGCTCTCCGCCGTGCGTTCGCTCTCCGTGAAAGCGCGCGTTCCCCGCGCGCGCTTTCACTCGCACATACGGCGCGCGGCGACGATTTTATCGCCCTTGGACTTTATATGGAACCTCACGGCGACGGCAGAAATCTGCTTGAAGTGTCCATATAATTGCTATCGCAATAATAATTACGCCTCTCATTTAGAAGCCAAAAATGTTTCGCTTTGAGAAGCGTCGTTCAAGAGCTCCGCGCTATATAGCTTTATACATCAAAATCTTTACAAACTGCTTGGAGGGCACCTGCAGCCTACAGGCTCATATTTCGCGTCAGGTACCTTAAGTATTCTCCTTGCTCTCACCACCGGTTGACAATTTTGTTCCTAGCTGCCGCGCCCGCGGCACTGAGCTCTCTTTAGCTCATACGCACAAAGAGACACGTGCAGACAGCGATGTTGCACTTGCGCTGAGAAACTGAAGAGAGAAATACAAATAAACGTGCCTAAGCTCCGTGAAAGAAAGAAAAAATTAAAAAGCGCCCAGGAGTGTTTGCGCGTAGCTCCATTTAGACGGTGCCCGGAACGCGCGCGCTTGCGTGCGTACGAGAGCTCCTGACGTCGCGAAAAGAGTGAACACACACTGGCGAAGGCAGCGTAAACAAGCATCATTCCGGCTGCCACACGTGGGCTTCTGGCGACGGTATACCCACGCCCCGGTGCAGGGGGAGAGGGTTGAGCCGGGGTTTGAGGTGGGTTATTTTTGGGGGCGCGGACCCCTCTGTGCACGTGGACGCGCCCCCGGGCTTTCGGCGCTGCCATCCCGAAAAGGAGACCGCGCGGCGCGCCTTCGCGGAATTCGCCCGCGGCCAGAAGACGCACATTCGAGTGACGCGAGTTTCTACACACGGCCTCTAGCCTCTGTGTGTTTGCGTGTACCGTGAGGACATTCCGCTCTTTGCGGCGTCCGGCAGCAACGGAAAAAGCGAGATGACAACAGAAGGTCGTTTAGAGGACTCGGGTCTTCTAGAGAGTCAGAGCGCATGCGCACGTGAGCGTGCTCCAACCCACGCACGCATGCGCCGACGACAACACAAGCAAACACACCACACGCACGCTATAGCGTGGAAGTATAGTGTAGTATAGTAGAGTAGTAGTAATTGCATGGTTGTTTATAAGTAAAGCAAAAAGAAAGGAGTAAGTCACTGCTGACCGCTCTGTAACTGTGTGCAGTTTTGGCTTCTGACGCCTCAGCGGCGGTCAGCATGCAGTGGGGTGATGGGAGTATAGGGAGAGGTTAGCATTGAGGATAGAGTAAAATGAGGAAAGTGCGCGCGTCCCTTCAGGACTTTGAGCTTAACATACGGGAACGCAAACGTAAGGAAAGCTTTAGAATAACAGGGCGCCGCCTTCTGCCTCGTGCCAAAGATATCCAAGCCAAAGCAACCCATAAGCAACCATCCTGTCGTTTCTATGCCGACGAGTCTCGTTAGGGTTATGGATGCCGGAATCACCGAATTCACGTTCTCAGATATTAGACGTGCTATGCACTCATAACTTTTCAGGTGAGTTTAGAGGAAGCGAAAGCTCATTTCAACATTTACTGGCAATCAACGACAGCGAGAGCGTATCCATCACGAGAATTCGCACTGACGTGGGAGCCATGTACATAAACCGTGGAAACCAAATAACAAATTACGTTTGCTTGCAAACGCTATTCTAAAACTCCCTAAGAGCGCGACGAAACTGCACCCAAGAACTAAGAAGGGACCTGCACAAAGCGCTGCACTTGCAACTGAGGCTTATTGGGAAAAAGATCACCAGCCCTTCCCCTGTCGAGAGGAGGAGGAATAAACTTTATTTAGGGAAATGAGCAGACGCTAAAATCGTCCGAGGTGGGCGGCGTCCCTAGTCCAGGATGCCGTGGGCCTGAGCCGATATCTTGGCCCTGCTCACCAGGCGATGCTGGTCTTCAGGGCTCGGGCATGTCAGCTGGGCCTCCCACTGCTCGACGGTTGGTCCGGTGATGGGTGGTGTCGATGGGTTTTGTTGACATTCCCATACCATGTGGTAGAGGGTATTGGGCGCAGAGCAGAAGGCGCAGTTGTGAGTATAGCTCGTAGGATACATGGCGTGTAGCAGGGTGCCCTGCGGGAATGTGCCGGTCTGTAGTTTGCGGAAGATTACTGCCTCTTCTCTTGTTAGCTTGGGATGCGGGGGTGGGTAGATCCTCCTGCCCAGTCTGTAATGACTCAGGATATCGGAGTATCTTTTCGGGACGCTATCATGTTGGTCTGCCGGTGCTCGTGAACCCGGTGGGATAGCCCGGAGAATGTGATCTCGGGCAGCAGCGTTAGCCGCTTCATTACCCGCCAGGGACTCGTGTCCCGGGGCCCAGACAATGTACAGTTCTTGAAAACTGTCTAGTTTTTCGAGGATGCTCAGGGCTTGTTTCGAAATGCAGCCCTTTTGGTAATTTCTGCATGCTGTTTGCGAGTCCGTGATGACTGTGATGTGATCTTCCTCTCGCTTGCCCGTAGTGGCTGCCAGGGCTATCGCCGTTTCTTCCGCGCAGTCGATGTCTGATGTACTTACCGAGGCTGCTGCTACCTCTTGTCCTTGGCCGTTGATCACGCTGATAGCGTGGGCCGCTCTGTTCTTGTACTTTGCCGCGTCGGTGTATCTGACTTCTCCTTGTTTTGATCCTTCGTAGGCCTTACGTAGAGCTTGCACTCTCGCTCGCCTCCTTTCCCTGTTGTATTCAGGGTGCATGTTTCTCGGGATGCTGGCCACCGTGATCTGGCCACCCTGTCGAGAAAATGGGATTTAAGCGAAGCTTGTCGTGCGTGTATCTGACCTTCGTCAGGGTAACGTAACGTTCACGACATGTCACAGTCTCTCTCTCAGTCTCTCTCTCTCTCTCTCTCTCTTTGTCTCTCTTTATTTATTTCTCAATTTCTTTCTCTCTCTCTTTATTTCTCTCTCTTTATTTCTCTCTCTTTCTCTCTTTATTTATTTCTCTTTTTCTCTTTCTGTCTTCATCTCTGTCTCTTCCTTTCTCTCTTTCTTGTTCCTGGTATATGCCATTGAGCTTGGACCCTTTCTGCAGTATCGCCAAGATCGGCCCACTTTTCAGTGTTACACCACCACCACCACCACTGCCGAAACTTGTGAGCCTGTAAAGATTCGCTTTAAAACACTCGGTGCTGAAATGACCCATTGAGCGAAATGCAGCTCCACTAACGCGAAACCTGGGGAAGTACGAAGCATGCAGTGATGCACCGCTAATGGGCTCATACTGCCTTAAGCAATAGCTCGTAACCCCGTAAATGCGGCCTCCCCAGATGACGACAGAAGAGAAGTGAAATTCTACGCTGGAATGATGAGCGACAACACAGCCAGCTGTGGAAGACGACGACGACGAACGCGGGAGCAGTGGCACAAGCGCGTTCCCAGCGCGAGCACGAGCCGCTTGCTTACCTTGACGACGACGACGATTACGACAGGAGACGCCGATAGCCCGGGCGCCATAAGGTGCTTCGCACCTAAAACACCGCGCTTAAGTATCTGCAGGGTGTGCTATCGAACAGGCGATCACACTCCGCTCATGATTAAGCTTCGTGTTTTTCCAATAAACTGGGGAAACTGCGGTGTGTGTGTGTGTGTGTGTGTGTGTGTGTGTGTGTGTGTGTGTGTGTGTGTGTGTGTGTGTGTGTGTGTGTGTGTGTGTGTGTGTGTGTGTGTGTGTGTGTGTGTGTGTGTGTGTGTGTGTGTGTGTGTGTGTGTGTGTGTGTGTGTGTGTGTGTGTGTGTGTGTGTGTGTGTGTGTGTGTGTGTGTGTGTGTGTGTGTGTGTGTGTGTGTGTGTGTGTGTGTGTGTGTGTGTGTGTGTGCGTGTGTGTGCGTGTGTGTGTGTGTGTGTGCGTGTGTGTGTGCGCGTGTGTGCGCGTGCACGTGCGCGCCATCAGAATACTAATTAGTTACAAGTGTAGAGCGCTGGCTCTGTGTGTGTCCCGTCTTCGTTCTTGTGTGGCGATTCCGTCACACTATACATGTACCATCATGCTTAGTGTAAACCAACGGCCGCGCATCGAAGCTAAGCGGCGCATGCGCACAAGTGCTTGCAGGGGGACTTCGTGTCGTGTGTCGTATGCTAAAGCGCCGGAACACGCCGTGCTTTAGCAGACGACACGAAGCCCCGCCCTTAATTCCCTACGCGCCTGCGCCGCTTAGCTTCCACGCGCGATCGACCGCGCCGTGTGCGCTGGCACTCCGCGGAGAGCGGCCACGCTGCGTGGTGTTCGTACTAAGAGTGGACGACCCTGTACATTCGATTCGTCCTGCGTTTCGTGAACAAGTCAACTTCGGGTTATGTTACGTATGTCAGCTAACGTAAGCTGAAAGTCTGCGCCACCCACGCAGCTGACGAATTACAAGCTCGAGAGCCATACCCAGCACACCGCGCGGGCATTCTCTCACGGAGAATGCCTTCTACGAAGACTTAGGGCCACTCGGGGTACTTATGTATAGGCACTGTCAAATTGCCCCATATTGTCCAATTCGCCACCTTGTCAGCTCTGATTGGCCCAGACGGCTTCTATTATACGGCCTGATTGGCCAAAAACGCCGCCATTACGAAGTTCTACAATATGGAGGAATTTGGCACCGACCAGAATAGCAGCCTGGGATGTCAGTCAGCCCAGCAGCGCTACATAGCTATATATCATATACAGCACAATGAAAATGTTATCGTAGACAAGATTCTCCGGCCGATCTTCGGGCGCCATATTAGAGCATTTTCACCGGCTAATTCGCTCACTCTAAACAGATGGCGCTTGCGCGATGCCTAGCCATTTGTTGCCTAAAGAAATGAATTGGAGAAGTGTGCAACGTTGGGCTAGTTATTGGTTAAGCATGATAGAAAAAGCATGATCGATCGATGCCTCGCCACAAGAGGCCAGGCATCGCCTCCGTGGCAGTTCCAAATGGGTGCGTTCCGATAGGGCTGCAATTCAAAAAGCTCCCGTAGGTTACAAACTACGAGAGCGCGCCAGCCTCTCGCTAGAGCGATCTGCTTGTACTGTGCAGCACGCGCTCCCGTGTGTATACAGTCATAAAGCTTTTGACCGCACTCAGATTTAGGAGCACGTTAAAGTACACCAGATGGTCGAAATGAGTCCGGAGCTCCATCACTACCACGTCCCTCTGTGTATATAGTTTTAAGACGTTAAACCCCACATGTCTTAAAAATCTGCCAAGTATCTCGTGCGCGTACACACTTGAGTAAGGCTGCTTCCTATAGTTCGTGGATCGGCAGCTGTGACATTCTCGCATGAATATCTGTACTAAAAGTAAAAGCTGATCAGCTCGCAGTGTTTTGTATTCACAACGAAGAAGCCTCGAAAAAAGAGACACCCGTCGTGACAGCCTCGTGTGTGTATAGCGTTGCATGCGCTACTGAGCTTGATCGCGGGAGGTGGCCACATTTCGATGAGGCGACATGCAAGAACGCTTGCGTACGCTGAAAGTGAGGTGGTTGCAAAATTAAACCCGAAGTCCACCACTACGGCGTGCCTCATAATCATATCTTGGTTCCGGCACGTAAAACTATGAAATTAATTTTTAAATAAACAAAGGATAAAAGAAGATGTACCGCTCGTTAACAGCGTTCTATTAACTCTGCTTAACTGTAGCCAGTGTCAACCCAGGTTTTCTTTATCCGTGTCTTCCGCATTTCTACTAAGCGCGTCTAGTGTTCGCAGGACAGCTCACGCCAGCAGAGCCATCAACTCCGAGCACTCTCTTCCTTCCTATCTCTTCCACTTTTAGTCCTTTCCCCTCTTCACCACACTGCTGACCGATGTTCACGTGTCAGCACTTCCTATAAACTATAGATCAGGTTATGCAGGCGAAGTTAGGATCAGGTGATGAAGTTAGGAAATTTTCAGGCGCAAGTTGGAATCAGTTAGCGCAAGACGGGGGAAACTGAAGATCACACGGAGAGGCCTTCGTCCTGCAGTGGACATGAATTGGCTGATGATGATGATGCAGGCGAATCGAATTTGACCTATATGAAGAGCTGTTCGTGACGTGGTGAGGGTTCGGTTTGATAGCCGAAACTAGTTCAAAGTTGACGTCATGATAAAATGACGTCACGATGCGTCATGACGTCAACGTTACCTCTCATAGCGAGCACGAGGCCTCAAAGTAAGGTAGGGCTACGGTGACTTACAATAACAGCACGGACGATGCCCTGATCGAGGTCTCTAGACAGATTATATATACGTCACGAGAAAGTGAAAGACATCGCCGAAAGTTTATTGGTCGGGAATACGGCCACACAAAATGCGTGCCCTTGCAATTCAGCGAGCCAGCGAGTCTGTATAGACAAAAAGACATTTATCTGTAACCTCTCGGAATATCGTGTAAATTTATACGCCGAAAGCGCACGCCCCATGCGGAAGAAGAGTGTGACACACACACACACACACACACACACACACACACACACACACACACACACACACACACACACACACACACACACACACACACACACACACACACACACACACACACACACAAAATAAAAAAACGAGAAGAAAGGAGATGAGAAACCGTGTACAGCGAGGTCGATCACACTGCTGAGGAGATGGAAATCATGCTGCTCCGTCGCGGTTGTTTTGAGGATCACATTTTGAAGAGGCTGGTCAGAACCAACAGCTCCTTTCATTTAAGGCCAGTAAACGTAGAACGATGTGACAAAAAAAATGATTAAAAAGAGCGGAGCACGATATCCAGCTTCTACACCGGCTCACTTGTTCGAGCGTTCTGTCCATCGAAATTCAAGTATGCCCGCGGTCAGTATAATCGAATCAGTGACCTGGAAGTAAGCAGCCAAACTTATATGAACGCTCCGTCGGATGATCTTATCGCGCGATATACGCTTCATAATGCCACCGCGCTGTATATCCGGCAGCTAGCGAGAGTGGAAAAACACTCCAACATCTGCTTCCCCTCGAGGACCCGTGGCCGCGACAGCTTTATAAGCAGTATATACAGCGAGCACCCGCTGGCTGGAGCTGTATACGTTCTAGAAGGGAAGAACAGACAGATGGGAAAGAATTCTGAACCGCAGGAAGACCGGTAGCCGACCAAACTCTTTACACTTTTAAAGGTGTACTATAAACAAGGAATATTAAGTTAAGTTGTATTAGCAAATCTGCCATATAGTAAAGTGATCACTCCTATCGTGACAGGGGGCTTGGCGAGCCAGGAGACACAAAAAGCTGAAAGACTGACGGTGACGCAGTTTTGAGGCTACCACATCGACTCGCCCGGCATAGTTGATTGTTCGTCGTTGAAAAAGGACCCAAGACTCAACCTGGAAAGTTTCGAAAACGTTTAATGCGTTGGCGTTAGGATCGTCAAAGCGGCAAAAAAGTGTTTGTTATTCCAGCAGGGATCGAGCAATCACAATGAAGAAAACGCGACACGCGCTGATGATTATCTGTACAGATGAGACAGATGAAAAGTCACAGTCACATATCCCGCGCTCACTATATATATATATATATATATATATATATATATATATATATATATATATATATATATATATATATATATATATATATATATATATATATCGTCGAAATGGGCCCAGCGAACCGGCGCCGAGGTTTCGGCGCAAGGAAAATGAAGTTTTGCCGTTGTTTTCTCTGCTAAAGTATAACTAGTCTATTTACGCCGAACGAATGAACGTAGACTGCCGTATAGACTCGATTAAACGCCGCCGCTCATGGAAGAGCAGGACCCCTAACTTGGCAGCCCGAACTTGTAAAAAAAAAATTGTTGAAGAGAGCATTGCAGGATTCTTGGATTCTGAGCGCGGGGTGTGCGTGGTCTTGTAAAGCTTTGAGCCCACATGAAGAATTTCGAACGCCATGGAGGGCACCGAGGACGACTGAGTGTGCTATCCATGAGTGCGCTGTACCGCACCGAAATCTGAGCAGTCGTGCAGAGCGACAGTATTGATGGCTATAGATGGCCACCAGCTGTGTGGCGTGCTGGTTAGAACAAATATATGCGTTATAAAATAACAGCGTTCGCTATTTAGCCAAAATCAAGGGTATCACACGCTGCCAGAAAAATTACGCCGCGATGACCCACCCCGTGTAAGGGCCGCACCTCGTCGGTATTGGCAAAAAAAAAAGTGCGGTTTCAACACGAGTATATATGGCATTCCCTTTACCTGTCTAAACCTGGTTTAGTGCATCACTTTATTTTTAATTTTATTGCGATAGCATTTATATGGACACTTCAACCGGATTTCTGCCGTCGCCGTCGTCGTCGCCGTCGCCGTGAGGTTCCCTATAGATAAAATCTTCGCCGCGCGCCGTATGCCCGAGCGGAAGCGTGCGGGGACGCGCGCTATCACGGAGAGCGAACGCACTCAATCTCCCACGCGCAAGCAAGGAAGCGGGAAGCCAGCGCCGGAGGGAGCGCGAGGGGGGGGGGTGGGGGCGCACTTTTACTCTGCCAACAACCGCGCTCGTCGCTCGCCGGCACCGTCTCTTATCTCCACACGGCTCTGACCTTTATGCGCCGTGCATTCGCCGCTCAGTTTCCGTTGAAGCGATAGACCGCACGTACCTTCGCCGCTGCGGCGTATGGGCTTGCTGCCAGCGTTTTGACAGTCGTTGTCTGCAGTCATTCAGTGTGATCTATTCATGTTTGTTTGTGCGCGCTCACACCATGCTTGTTCAATTAGTTAGTAATAGTCGGGCCACATTTTCCAACGCACGCTACACATGCAATGCTGCCTGGATCGGCAGTGCAGCACTACAGGTAGTCCCTTCGCACGCGCTGCCCACGGGAAGCGCTTCTCATCAACACCACCGTTTCACACGCGCCTCCTCGTGGTCATCGAGTCTCTCTTCATGTCGGTCTACTTACGCAGCAGCACACCTGCTTACTTAATCAGCTCATGTTTACTACAATTCATATTGCTACCAAAGCCGCTCACCTTACTTCGTGTCACATTGCTGTGTTGCGATCGCATTCATTGCTTCGCCCTTAGGGCGAAACTCTGACATTTTTTTTATTATTATTAAATGTGTAAGCAGAAGAGGCTGGCATTCATGATGCCCTTTGCTATTAGGCAAACGGTACTTACATAAAATTGTCCGGTTAAGACTCAAGAGAACCAGACGATAAAGAAAGACAGACAATACTTAACAAAGATAACCCCCACCTCCCCCTTTGGCTACAACAGATCCAAAAAATTCCTATTACAAAGAAAGCGATAAACTAAAAGAGAACCGAAGTTTGGTCTATAGTTGGTAACTTGCTACAGATTTATCGTGATGTAATGGGCGTCAACGATGGTTTGCCTCAGCCGATCTCGATGTGGCCGTCGACGAAGATATAGAGATTGATTTATGCAAAATGAATAACACAAATCAGGACAAGTTATGAGCTGAGACTGAGCAATGCGCTAAGCTTGTCTTTGTCGCAATTTGCGCAAGTCTTATACTGTACTTGCTTCAAGCAAGTACGCTTTTGACGATGGTGGGCTTCCTGGCCAGTGGTACGTACCGGCAACAGTGGTAAACGCCCGCTATGAGCACACTATACAATGCTAGAGCGGAGCAAATTAATGCCAGCAATTGCAGTGGCAAGATCTGAGTAAAAATATAATGTAATGTTTCTGAGCGAGTCTTCGTCATTGCAAGAACGACTCGGTGTTTCGCTTCAAGTGAATATACCTCTGTATGCGCTTTGAAATATCAGAAGTTACCCCGATGGATTTTGCTGACTGGTTCGGGTTCTTGTCTTTCGTGTGACCTGACCCGGCGAGCCCCCATACTTCCCCCGTGCCCCGCATTCCCGACTTTCCGCACAAGAGAACTATACCGTCGGCCATGCCTCACTGATATACAACACGCATTGGCGCAGGAGTGAGTAAGTAAGTATACAGTTGCATGCACCTTGCGAGTTCTTTGTTCTTGATCTCATGGGCCAGCTCTAGTTCCCACAGTATTGCACGGCATTTAGTTAAAAGACGCAGCTAGCGCTCAGTTTCCTGAGAAAGGCATCCGCCCATCGCGGCGCCATCTCCTCTGCGCTTATACCTCGATCGTCTCCTCTCCGAGGCGCCAGACACGCGATCTGGAACGCCGTCAAAGCCGCGCGCGCTCGCAAGTTGGATTCCAATATCCTCCTTGCATCAACGACGACGAGGACCAAGCCTCGAGGGGGCCAAAGCAGGTGCGCGTTAATCGCATTCGCTCATCGCGCTAAGATTGCGGGACGCTGAGTTTTACACGGCGAGCGCGCGTTCGATTCTCCTCGAGTTATCAGCCTCTACCTCTCTCTGTCTCTCTCTGTTTTGTTCCGCAAGCCAGTGGCAGGCGTGGAGGGATTTCCCTGGTGACGTCACAAATGGGCCACCAATCGGTACCCTAGATCTACACGCGCACTTCGTATAAGCTGTAGGGTCGCTGAGTGCCTGCAGCACACGTGTTTGTTGGTTGCCCCACTGTCATCACGCCATATGGCGCATGGCCCGACCGCGAGGGTCGCGCGAGATTTAAGGCGATTATGAGTGCTCTCCGACACGAAGTTTTGTAGTGTAAGTCCACTGAGATGAATGGCCCTTCAGCGAGTGCGCTTTACCACCGAGCGCATCCTCAGCGCCACCGCTCGGCTGAGGAAGAGACTGCAGTTCAATAACGCTACTCGGTGATTAGTACGAAGAGGAGTCACTTGGCAAGCACATACCTCCACTCCCGTGCATTCAACTAAACGTCGGGAGCACCTGTGTTCAAAACTGTCCCGCGGGAAACTGCGTGGAGCATCACTGAAGGGGACCATTTCTGTCAAAGGGAAGTGTTGCCAACCGCTTTCTCGACTTGAGCTGGAAGGCCAAGTAGGAACATTCCAGAATGCGGGGTTAATTGCAAATTTAAGACTGTACAGGGAGTATTCACATGACATCACGCCCGCCGTATGATGCCTTAATCACAGTTGCCACTGTACTGCTAGAGATGAGTGAATGGAGATAACGCACAACTTTTCAACTTCTGGTGTGCAACAATATGGCGGCCTCAACGACGTCAGAACGTCCCCCCCCCCCCCCCCCCCAGTATAAAGATTACGCTAACTATATATACCACCATGGAAAATGAAAAAAATGTATGACCCTAGAGTATAAGGCGTCCTGAGACCCGCTTGCCGACGTTTAGATAGGTATGTGTTTACCTTCGTCAAAAGTCGCCTTGTCATGTGGCTCGCGGAATGACCGCCACGTGCTTTCACGTGGTGTCGCACGTGGTGGAAGTGACACCACGTGCTCAAGAGAGGTATACCGCGTCGTTTTAAGACGAAGCCAACCGCGAAGTGAGCAGTAGTAGTTCTGTCCTCCCGAGATATAAGTACAGAGACATCAGTACAGAGAGCGAAAGCAAGAATATTGATACATGCGTATTGCGTGTTTCTTCTGGACGATGCGCGCGGGCGCCCAGACGAAGAAGACGAACTGCGCTTTGCTCTCGAGCTGTCGGCTGAACTGGCCAGCGCTGCAGCTATCCTGTGTAAATATATTTTGTAAATAGTCTCCAGTACTTAATCCTTCCTTCGCGTAACATTTTGGTGGAGGTGCTCGGTACAGTGATATCGCGCATCAAAAGGACATTAGGAACAGGAGTAGCGACGTAATCACCATCGGGCACAGGGAAAGATGGTAGCAAATCGATGAAAGTCAAGGTTTTAGGCGGCAAGCGGACGAAGGCTGTCGTACTAAAGTTGTTCGGCAGTTCAGCACGAATATACGCGACTAGAGGAAGTTCGAGGCAAAGGGTACCGTTAGAACAGTCGATCAAAGCTGAATGCGCCGTAAGAAAGTCTAGTCCGAGGATTAGGTCATGGGGACAATTGGTCAGCACCGTAAAAAGAACTGGAACGTGGCGGTCGGCGATACTTATCCGGGAAGTACACATTCCAGTGACGGCAACAGTGCTGCCATCGGCGACGCGTACGGCTCGTGTAGTAGCAGGCGTGAGAACCTTTTTTCAGTCGACGACGGAGGTTATTACTCATTATGGACACCTGGGCTCCAGTATCTATCCAGGAGGTGCGGCAGTGGCGAGCGACGTGGCCAATGCGGTGGTAACGGAAGCAAATGGGCCTGTCATCCGGAGTTCTCCTCTCTGTAGGGTTGCGGTATCTGGGAGGGGAATACAGATTGCTGGGAGGCGCAGCTGTCGGCACCAGTCGGGCGTCAGGTCGGAAGACGGAGCAGGCAGCATTCGGAAAATCAAGGTTGGCAAAATTCTTGCCGCACAACTTCCTGAATGGTTCGCTGTGGCGACAGATTACGCCACGCGCTACGCCATCACCAGAGCGCTTCCAACAAGCTGTGCCACAGATGTCGCCGATTTTATTTTACGCGACGTGATTCTGCAGCATGGAGCTCCACACCAACTGCTCACTCACCGTGGTCGGACATTCCTTTCTAAAGTCATCGCCGACATACTGCAGTCCTGCTCAACCAGGCACAAGCTGACTACGTCTTACCATCCACAGACTAATGGTCTCACGGAGCGTATCAATCGAACCCTGACAGACATGCTTGCAAAGTATGTCTCGTCTGACCATACTGATTGGGACCTTGTCCTACCGTATGTCACCTTCGCGTAACAATATGAAAGGCAGAGAGGTCAACCAGACGATCACCTGGCTTACTACACCGCCCTTGGGCTAAGAGAAAGCGGAAAAGAAAGGGAGAAGAGAGAGAGAGAGAGAGAGAGAGGTGAGCACTGCGGGCGCGGGAAGTTGCCCAGGACGACTATAAACGGTCACTCAGGCCGGAGTATACTTCAAGAACTGCAGCGCGCGAATAGCTCTTTGCGCCAGAGACTGATGGGGTCAGAGATCTATTTGGAAAAAGCTCTGGACTGCAGCCGGTTTAAATTAAGTTAACCGGAGAGGTGTTGGACGTCATAGCGAGGGTAAGAATCTGCAGATTTCCTATATATCCCGTAAAACTGTACAAACCACAAGAAATACTCGTATGTGGATGCATCAGTCAATCAATCAATCCCACACGTTTCCCGAGTGCCTTTGAGCGCGCTTGCGTGTGCGCTTGGGCGAGTGCGTGAGAGCATTGCTCGCTCTCGAGGCACGAGCATCGTGCACAGACTCGCACGTCTCCTACAGAGCCTCCGAACGCGTAGGCATTCAGGAAAACGCGATCCTGCCACCTGGCACCCCCACATTACCTGTATTTCTTTCCTTTAACGATAGGCGCCCAAGTGGCGCATCTTGGAAGCTCGAGGCAAGGGATGATGCGAGTCTCTTCCAGCTCAACCAGTTACTACCCGAAAACAAAAAAAAAAACAAAAAAAAAGGACGCGCTCGTGGTGTGTGCGGCAGTCTTACGTTTGGCGCATCTTCGAATGAGCGCTCTGCTCAATGAATCCCATACTATCCGGTTTAGAGAATATGTTACAACTTAATGCGCCATGGCGAAGCTTATGTTGATTGATTGATTGATCGATTGATTGATTGATTGATTATTGATTTATTTATTTATAGTGTTTAATGTTACAGAGCAACATAATGGGGCTTTGAAAGAAGCATTTGTGGCGGGCTCTGGACTAATATGGACTACCTGAGGTTCTCTAACGCGGACCTAAATATAGGTACAGGAGCAGTTTCTTTCTTTCTTTTTTTTTTTTCTTGCCGCCAGCAAAGAATCGCACCCCCGACCTTGTACTCCGCTGCAGGAAGTCATGGCTATTGATCCACCGTGGTGGGTGAAGCACATAAGAAGAAAGCGTGATATTTTCTACAACGCGTTATTAGAGCCACCGGATGTTATGGGAGTTCATGGTGCGTGCGTACTACATACAAAAGTAGAATAAACTAATATTCACTAATTAGGTAGCTTCTAATCAGTAGAATTGAAGCTCATGGCGCTAACGATTTGCATTTTGCGAATTGAAGGGCAATCTGTGCTAAACAGGCAGGTTCATTTACCAGGAGTTCTGGACACTATAGAAGTATAATGCTGTGTTAAGACAATTAACCGAATATGTGGCGAGGTTACATCGGCCTTGCACGTTTACTATCCTCCATGTGCGTTAGAACGACTTTAAAACGGTGCGTGTAACGGCAACGTATTCCTTCACTGAATTTGACGTCAGATATACCACAGCACCGGAGGTATCTGGTATACCTACTTCTACGACACGAAATAAGCAAACATGCCTTGAAAGGTGGTGTTGATTCGATCTATTAAATTATAATATCCAGTTTATAAGCTAGCACTGCAGAAGCCAGCTTGTACACACACGAAAAGGATAAAAAGTAAAATGGCAACTTCGTAAAGTCTGGCCGACTAAACGAAGTTGTGTGTTAGGTGTTGGGCAAGTCTGTTCTGCGGAAGGCGGACACTATAGCGATCGCATTGTGCAGTGTCCAGCGGCTTTGTACGCTCGCGAACAACACTCCACAAAACTGTGTCTGTTCCCCATGCGAGGCCAGAATGCGCTTCGCGCAAGGAAGTTTGTGAAGTGCAGTTTCCTAAATAAATTATTAGAAGGAATCATTATTAGAATATATATGCAATAATGGCGGTTCAGACAGCATTAAAATTGTTGATGTCGATTCCTTTTCAACATAAGATGGAAATGATGGGTATAGTAGATAACTTTCTTTCTAAACTTCGTCCTTACGCTGAATTAAAACGGCTGGGCCAATTTGTAAACTGATAATTTTTAACAAAATCTTGCGTTATAAATGCAACGATTCGAAGCGATTATGCTTGCGAGCAGAAACTTAATTACCTTCGCGCGTTCAGACAAATATGATCGCGCTCGCAAATTTAGAAAGGCAAAGCGTAATAAATGCCACCGCAAGAACGTTTGAAGCTACGAAGTTGAAGATTAGAAAATATGAGCTAACCGTCGCTCCCGTAGTACCTTCGCAATCTGCCAACGTGGCCAACGTGGCAATGCTGCCAACGTGGCCTCGGAGATCAGGCAGCGCATGCGAGTGAGCGCCGCCCGATCTCGGAGGCTATATTGCCAAGCGCTCAGGGAGAAGAGGCTGCAGTAATACACGCGTGCATCCGCACACGTGTTACCGTGTTTACAATATAACACCTGCCTTTTGTTGTTGCTGTTGATGTTCGAGCAGAATTTTATTTTTCAATCACTGGTGTGACAGGTACAGCGCTGTTCCATTTTTTTTTTTCAAGTGAATTGCTGGAAGAGACGAAAATTACCTGTATCGGAAAATCGCAATGTCCAGGCGGCAATTTGAATATTCACTAATTAACATTTTAATTCTTCCATTTTGGGCATGTGTTGAAATCATAAAAGTGAAGCCGAGCTGTAATGACATCAGTACGGGAAGATGTTAACTGGAGCGCCGATGCATTTCTTAGCAAAATTGGGGGACGGATATCTCGAACGTGTCGCTAGTCTTGGGATTTCACTAAGCAGGCATGATTTCACTTTTGGTTGGCTTCGATCGCGCAATTGGAACATGTGGCCTATAAAGTGAATAATGAGAAAGTTAATCGGCGAACCTTTTCAACTAGCCATTTGGATATTGTGATTTGTGGTGCAAGTTATATCCGCCGATTCAGATAATCCACCTGAGCAGACTGAATTGGCATGTGCTCCATGCAAATAAAAAAAGAGATCGTTATAACTATGGTAGGGCCGAATATTGGAAGTTTCCAATACGAATCGAATATTACGCAGTAACTATTCGTGTTCGTATTCGAAAAGAAAATATTCGGTATGTTCGAATATTTGAAACTAACCAGCTATTTCGGACTTTCGGTACAACCGACTGTTAGTTTGGTTACTGCTCTCGTCTGCTAAGCAGAGTATCGAAAATTATCAGAAGTAAAAGAAAGATGAAGGTTTTTGAAGCATGCAATGGAGAAACAAAAATGGGTAGCGCACGCTTTGTTTTCGATTTCGCGGCGGAAGCCTTCATGACAACCTGTAATTTTTGCTTGTAGTCTGTAATTTAGTGTCTTTCGCAGTGTAGTCATGTAACAGTCATATCTCTTACGCTGCAGCCGGTGATTTTTTTTTCCTTGAAAGAGGCACTTTACGTGTATGTACATCACGCAAGTACTTAAGCAGCGTTTATTTCTTGTCCCAACTTCTCATCTTTTTCCGCAACCATTTATATTGCGTTTTTCGAAAGCTAGTCAAACATCAGCTAGGAATTCTTGGAAAGTTTGGTTGCAACCACGCTCTAAGGTTGTTAAAAGGCTATTCGTAAGTTTTTCAGAAGGCAATTAGTGATCTTGCGTTTAAACTTGATCCTTTGTCCCTGGTAGTTATATCTGTACTTTTTGCACTTGACAGCAATGGCCTGGTACACACTTCCACTGAAATAAATATTCCTGTGGTAAATATATACGCCTGTGTATGAGTATTCGATATTCGATTCGTATTCGAAAAAAGTTTAGATTCGCCCACCACTTATTCTATTGAAATGCATGTCTACTAACGCAAAATAGTGGCACAGCTTAAAAAACGCAAGGGACAAACGCTATAGTCTATAACCTGTGTGAGTTTCTTGCGTTGTTAAACGTGTATTTCAACATAAACCAGCTAGCCCAACCTATTACTCTTACTGTAGTTCTAACAAACACACACACACACACACTACACACTCTATATACGTATCTATATATTCATCCATTGTTCCTCATGTGTGGAAGGATGTCACCGATGGAGCGCAATCGCTATTACAGCATCCCTCCTGCGCAGGTCGACATTCTCTGCACACGCCGTCCACGATAACATCGCTGTAAACAACCCTGCTTTGTGAACCCTGCGGCAACATTGCACACCGCTGCGCACGGCAACAGAAAAGCCCTGAATGACTGTCTTGTTACCAGGCACACGGCGTTCGCATGGCGACCTGGTGTTACAAATGAGATAGCTGCGGCAATCGCCCCACCTGACGCTTCGGTCATGCATTTCCCTTCCTGTATGTATATTTGCCTGTTGTCAAATCCAGAAATGAATCATAAAGCAAGTCCCGACATGGTTAGTCACGAACTTTGACCGCATACCTGTCGTGGAGCTCTTGCGCAAGCAGTTGTGTTCAGATTGTCCATGCATGTACGCACTCGGCGATGTTTTTATGGCGAAACCCTTGCGGTCGACCCTCTGTATAGGGATGACACACACATTTTACTTTGCGCTCACGTTAAAGAGCCAGAGGTGTTCAACGTGAACGTTAGCTCGCGAGGAGCTCTGACGTACACGATAGACCGCGAGTTGATCTGGGACATACTCCACAATTTAGTTTCCACCTATATTTCTACTCTAAATTTTGTCTAAACATCAACTGTTTGTTGATGTTCGTCAACGTCGCCGCTCAATGATGTGCGGATACGGAAGTTTCTATCTGTGCAACAGCTCGATGAAACAGTGAACGCGATAACTAAGGCGATAGCAGCGAGCTAACGCAGGCCTGATCTTGGATGAAACTGGTCATATATTGGACAGCGGCCCAATATTGAGACGGAGTGATTCCGTCGAAGGCAAGGTCAGTTACTTTGATACTATGGACACAAATATTTGGAATAGAAGTACAAGTGGAACGCGAAATAACTAAATATCTGTGTCCGTAATATCAAAGTAACTGACTTTGCCTTCGGAGGAATCGCTTCGTCTCTTCAGTGCATTCTAGCTCTCCATATATCTCAGTGCTGCAAAATCTGCCACTACAAAAGATTCCAAGCCAGAAAAGAGCTCCATTACCATCGTAAATGGGGCCAATATTGGGTCGCTGCCCAATATATGACCAGTTTCATCCAAGATTGGACCTGCGTTGGCTAGCTGCTATCACCTTAGCCATTGCTTTCACTGTTTCATCGGGCTGTTGCACAGATTGCAACTTCCGTATTCGCACACCAGTGTGCGGCGAAGAAAGAATGCAGAAAGTTGAGGTTCGAGTTAGCAGAATGTCGCTGGGAACAAGAGGAAAGGAGGTAGAGGGAGTGAGAAGTTTATCACCCGTAGCCATGAACCGTGTATACATGCATATGCAAGTGACGGCGCAGCAACGGGTTCTTTCGGAATGCGCGCATTGCAGCTTGACGTTACATGGTTGAGGTTTCAATTAACGCCTGCTGCGACGCGGTCACCCGCGCTACATAGCCTCGCCGCCAGGGGGTCCCTCATAACATATGCAGCGCCGCATAGTGAGCCACTCTTCACGCTTTTCACACCTGTCTAGATAGATGCACCCTCCCGCTGTTCATTTCCTTTTTTTTTTTTCCGTCCCGACACCCGTGGCGTGCATCATCAACCCCCACATACACACACACACACACGACGTACGCAATGCGCAACAACACGACAAGCGCGAGCGCCGATTTGCATGACGCGCCTGTTCGTACCGATGGGGGTTCGCTCGGGGTACAGTGTAGGGGTGCGTATAGGGGTCCCGTGGCGGTCGCGTTTCGGCTGTATACAGAAGACGCGAAACGAAAGAAACGACCCAATTTGAAACTAGTTTCGTAGCGCGCATTTTTTTTTTTTCCTCGCTGCAACTTGTCTTTAAGCCTTTGCATTTGGCACGCCGATCTTCTGCTGACAACTCGCGCGCAAACCGACTTCTTCGTCGCGGCCGCGCATCTGGGACGCAGATGCTTTGTATACGCGTGGTTGTCTCACGACGGCGCGCCCGTTAAGTTGTGGGCGGCGCGTTCCTATTACTTCACCTCTTCCTCTCCATTTTGCTTGCCTCGTTTGTTTCCCGTTTTCCCTCTCGTGTCTTTTTTTTTTTTTTTTATCCTCCGCGCCGGCGACGCGCGGAGCAGAACGTTGTCTTGCATTCATTAGGCGTGTCACTCGCGCCACTCGCTTGTGACTGTGACCCTTTAACTCGAGGAAGGAAAGTATAATCACAGCGGCAAAAGGTAGACGCGCGGTCTGTGGGAGGCGAGCAGCGCTTTCTATGTCGAAGTCGTCGTTAACAGTCGGCGTCGGTATTCACAGTGCGGCATACAAGTGCTGAGCATTGTGGGACAACGCAATTAATATCGACATCACGCGTGTGGCGTAAACGGCCTATGTTGATTGCTTAACATGTGTGGCACATAATCACGAGGTGATGACGATGATGTCTCTCAACTTCGGCACGTAACCTCATATGGGGAGAGGCCAAGAATCGGGCATGCCTGTCCCCCTAAGCGGGTACGTGCCATGGCTTAGGGTCATCATCACCTCGTGAGTAAATTCCATGAATAAGCAATAAACGTCACTACGGGGGTTGGGGGGGAGTGGAAGATTCTTTCTAATTTTTTTTATACCTGGAGTAGATTCAAAGTATAGTTCAACGCAGTTACATCGCATAGCATGCAAATCAGGGACGTTCATCGGTCAAGGATCATCATCAGTATGTTAATGAACAGTATGCTTATTCAATGGGGATAACGGCACAATCGAATTCCCGTGACGATTGTCGTATACTTGTGGCAGTGGTGCTGGCGCCCCCGCCAGCCGAAGAAGGCGTCCATATATGAAAGCGCACACATCAGTTTCTTAATCAGCTCCGGCTGTTTTGCAACCGGCCACGCTTTCTTGTTTGTTTGTAGTTTTTTTTTTTTACTTTTTAATTTGCAGGGGACCTTACCGTCTGCATGCGTTACTCGCCACGAATAATTGAACTTGTTGCAGCGTATACGACGGCGCACGTAAAGAGAGAAAGATGTCGCCATAGGTGTGAATTGGCATGCAGCCGCGGAACAGCGCAGCACCAGAAAGTCATGCCGACTGTACCATATATGATTTCACCAAGTGTTGAATGCCAATAGCCAGGGTCGCGCATTCCTTCGCGGCTATGTTGCAAATATAAATACTGCATGTGCAGAACTTTACATCACACCTCTACTATACGAAGGTTTGAAAGCTTACTTAACATAAGTCAGTTGTATAGCTACAAGTTAAGCACTCTTGAGATCCAAAAAATGTGTTGAAGGCCAACCGATCGTTATTAAGAAAAGAAACAAAAAAACACGTCTACGGTAGCTGCGATTTCTACGGTGTAACTACATGAAACAAAAGCCCCTAAACTAACTGTGCTGCTCGGCACGATGTCAAGGGTTCGATTCCCGGTGGCACCGCGCATTCCGATGGGGGCAGAATGCGAAAGCGTTCGGGCACCGTGCTTTGGCTGCACCGTCAAAGAACCCCACGTGGTCAAATTAGTTTGGAGCCCTTCCAATACACAGCGTCTCTCATAGCCCGCAAGCTGTCTCGTGACGTTAAACCTCGTAACTGAATTGCTTGTTCGGGGACCAGTGAAGTAGCGGGACCCACTATGGAGCATATAAGAGAGTTTTAGATTATAGGGAGCCCCAACGCTTGCGTACCCTTAATCTTAAACTCTCTGTGAATCGGGTTGGGTGCGAATTCGACACATCCCGGGTTACACGTTAGCTCCTCTCCGTTTCCAACGCACCAAGGTTGTAACAATGCAACTATACATCTGGATTTGCCGCTGTTTCAGTCGCAGAGAGAAAGGGAAACGCCCGACAACTTGCGGAGCAGAGGGCTTTCAACTGGCACGTGTGGAACGTATAGTGTTCCCAGAAAAGCGGCGCTAGAAGACGGGGCAAGATAAAAAAAAAAAAAGGAGCACACAGACACGGCGCAGTGTCTGTGTGCTCCTTGCTATCTTGCCCCGTATACAGCGCAGCTTTTATGTGATCACGAACCAACCAGTAAATTCTATCTACCGTGCGTCGCAGCTAACGTTAGCCAAGCTGTTCAAAGAAAAAACAATTTTTTAAAGTATTTACAAAACATGGTGCCAGATGCAATTAATAAAACCTACGTTGTTAGGTGGTCACATGTAGATCTGACGACCAAACGCCGTAGTTCTTAAACTCGTCTCTTGCAATGTGTGTTTTAAATCATTTTTTTTTTCGTTCAACAACTCGACTAGCATTAGCTGGGACACCCTATATAGTGTTTCCACAAAGGCAGATATAAATGTGTAAAAGAAGGTCTGGAAGCGTCTTTTCCTTTTCTCTCTCTCTCTCTCTCTCTTCCTTTTTTTATTTTCTCGCGATTGTGCGAAATGGAAGCGTACTTTATTCGCCCAATGGAGGCGCTCAGGCGGTACGGTTGCCGGGACTGACACCCACAAAAGAATAGAAAAAGAACGCTGACAACAGCGGCGCTGGCGACACAGACAGGCTTCACACAGATGACAAAAAAGAAAAAAGAAAAAGAGGAAAAAAAAAGCTTCGAGAAGCTCGAACAAATTAGACTACCGCAGGGCGGTGTACGCTTTGTGTATATCAGTGTATATAGCAGCTGCAGCGGCAGGCCTTTCTTTCATGAAGTGGGGCCAACGACCCTCACCACCCACAGGCTCCGTTTACCGAGTCCGTCTAACAAGCACATTTAACTGGGTTAAGCTGGCGCTGCAGTCTCCACGTGTTGCGAGCACAAAGGAGAGAAGGGCTGGTGGCAGTAGCATCAACAAACCGCCCCGGGCCAGAAGTTCTTTCACCACGCCCTAGCAGCATGGTGCTTAGAATGCGGAGTTAATTTGGGATCACATTCTGGGCGCTTCTCTCCGTTTCAGAGCATGGGTTCCCGAAGGCTATATGAACAAAATGCACACACTACAAAATTTTATAGAATGGTGTTCACAAACAAACGTAAACGGCTTCCGCTCGTTAAGAAGCGGCATTTTCCTCACCGCGCACGCTCGGTATGCTATTGGGTTTGTGTGGTTTATCTATCGTACGTAATGACTATGTAAGCTTAAAAATTGCGCTGTCAAACGGGGCGGAACCCCTGGCTCTCGCTCCAGTGCGAATTGTCCTATATACGGTGGCGCTATCGCTATCGTTGATCGGCAATAAATAGAGAGTTAGCAATTAGGAGACGCAAGCCGCACCCAAGTGTTGGAGGACGCAAACCACTGTGTGTACAAAATAATCCGAAGCGAGCACAAAAGAGTTTGAAGGGCACACAATAGAGTTTGCGTCCGCCAACGCATGGGTGCGGCTTGCTTCCTCTAACCTAAAATTGAACTCTCTAATGGTGAAATAAGCTTACGCTTCCTTTCAACTCACCTGGAATGATAGTTATGGGCACCTAGAGCGCCCACTTTGTGATAACGTTCGGCGATTCTGGCGTCCGTAGGCCCAACGGTATACGTGTCGACATAGAAACGGCAGCAGGTGTGCAATACTGCATTGTCATAACTTGGCCAGGTTTGACAACGAGGCACCAAATGACGCCCTGTCCTCTAACGTGTGTTTTTCTTTTTTTTAACGTTCGCGTTACCGTGCGTTAAGCTAAAGAGTCTTCAAGTTAAGCGCGCCGCAGCGTACCGCAAAGTGCACGTGTTTAACGTAAGTACGTATAAGGCGCCGAATGTTATTCTAAACCCGCGTCTACTAACATACACAACACCTCGCCAAGTGCACGGAATGCACAGCTCATCCGGAAGTTCTGGAGCCCCGCCAGCGGCTGAGTCGAGGGTTTTAGCCCCGCGAGCGAGCGAGAGCCGCGTGATGGGCGTCGTCTCACGCGGGACAAAGGCGAGTCGTTGTCGTGCTGCATAGGGCGAGTCGGCGGAGCGTGTGTCCGATTAGAAGATGCACGCTCGTTCGGCGTGCGTTTTCCGTGAAGGCACAGAGAGCCGTTATCCTCAGTCTGAGAGCCCCCCCTTTGCCAGGTCAGATAAGAGAAACGAGCCGAGACTTGCGGCAGCGCAAGAGCCTGTCCGGACAAGCGTGCACTTTAGCAAGTTTGCGTGGCATGATGCCTGCAGCGCGTACCGCGTTTACGCGCACTTAACCACCTCTACTGAAACGTTCCGTGTGACTTCCGTATAATTTTTACGGAATATATGTGGATTCCGTATAGTATCCGTAAAATTACGGACATTCCGCATTCTTACGAAAATGTCGCTTAATTTCAGTAAGAAACACGGAAAACATATGAAGTTATTGGATTGCATCCGGAAAGTTTCCGCACGGAAAACATAAGGAGTTATTGTATTGCATCCGGGAACTTCTCAGTAGGGACCTCGAGGCTATCGCCGATCCTTTTTCAGGAACCGTTTCGCAAAGCGTTCCTGCACGCGAGGTAATTTGGCTGCAGGCAAAGGAACGCTTCGCAAAAGTGGCAGTATACGTTGTATTACGGTAAGTTGTAGAGCGCGGCAGAAGAGTGACTCTTGCGCTAAACTTTACTTTTTACTTTTATTTACCTTTTTTTTTTTTTGTCACTCGGCAACTTCTGTGCTCGGCAACTTTCTTCTCGCGCGAGGCTTTTTACACCGGAGCAAGTTTATCCGACGGAAAAATAAAAATATCTGTGAAGAGGCTCAGAAAAAAACTTCAGTGGTTCCTGTGGCTCTGAACTCATTTATACTGCGACCACATCTACACCAACGACCACTCACAAAGACCCAAACTTGAATGTCGCCCTCCATTAGCTAATTCTGCTTCAAGGCAACGTAGTCAGCATCGTGAGTGAAATACTTGCCTTCAGCTCTTGCAACCGTCGTTGGTATACTCCCATCTCCCTTACACTTACGCTCAAGCCGTATGTTTTCTTCGGCCCAGGGAATAAGGACTCGGTGCGCGGAGAGTGCGTCTCTATGTTCGAGAAGATGCGGTAATTTCGCGAGCACTAAGTATAGACCCTTTCCGTAATTGTACAGCTAGCTTTCCTGCGAAGCAGTTTGCCCAACTAATGGCGGCATAGTCATTTTTTTTTTTTTTTTTGCGAACAGCCTGTACAGGCACAGTTTGCTTGCATTATGAGTGGGAAATGTAGACGGAGCTCTCATTATGGAACTATGCGCAAGAGACGCGCTTATGCCTTCTGTTCCGTCTTTGTCCCCGTCTTGTTGCGCAGTTAATATGAAAGCGACAAACCCCGACATTTGCAGTTAGAATATACACGAGCCCATCAATGATGTTTTCCTGCGAGTTCATGGAGAAGTCTTCACGAGGTGGGTAGCGAAAAAAGAAAAAGAACACACCAGACAGAAGAAACACGAAAAGTCTTCGTCGCATCAGTCTATAGTATAACAAAGGTCTTGCGGAAATCTCGTAGCCATCTTGCATTCGTTAGACTCGTGCAGCGAGCACTGTCAACGCTGTCGCGTTTAATAGCAGACGGTGCAAGCCTTCATGCGTTTATTGGGTGTGCAGCAGACTTGTAGTAACGAATTACAAGTCATTAATTACTGGAAGATGATTAAATTCCTGGATACGTTTGTAATTTAGCGATTAAATCTTTTACTCGGTAACGCTCCTGTAATCAATCACTTTTTTTCAGTGTCCAATTACAATTTGTTACTTAATTGGCGAGACAAGCTGTAACAGGTGACGCAATTTCGGGAACTTCAATTTGGTGCCAACTACACTAGAACGCCAGAGATCGCGCAATGCAGCTGCTAGTTCAGACAGGGTAAACCGCGAGTTCTTATTGATTTCTCCATGTTAACGTAACATCAGATGTTAGCCGTCGAATTGAACCGGTGCTGGTATGTCTCTATAGCGACGGTCACTTGGGACGTTAATGCCAGAACTAGTCTTTCTCCATGTTAACGTAACATCAGATGTTAGCCGTCGAATTGAACCGGTGCTGGTATGTCTCTATAGCGACGGTCACTTGGGACGTTAATGCCAGAACATCACCTATACGGACAATTGTTACTGGTTTTCATTGGCCCAACCGGTAGGCGCGTCTATATACTTCTCCAAGCAACAATATACTATATACTAGTCCAAGCAACAATTAGGAGCCGCGCTTCACGAAGGACCCATAAGCTGAGTAATGAAAATCTTGTCTGCAAGATGTCCGTGCATTACTATATACACCGCCCTACTCTACGAGTTTTCAGTGGCGCTGCTGATGTCCTCACGAAAAAAAAGAGGGAAGATGACCGATGAATTTTTTGAAGTAAGGATGAGTTATAAGTTATTAAAGTTATTAAGTATAAGTCAATAACGATAAGCAATGTATGAAGGGCTGCGGAGGACGCTGTGAATGTTGAAAGTTCGGAGCAAAGTAACTTAAAAGCAATTGATTACTCTTAAGTAAAGTAACTCCTCAGTTACTTTCGTGGAGCAGTAATTGGTAACTCTATTGAATTGCATTTTTGAATGAAGCAATTGTATTTGTAATGGCTTACTTTTTTCTGTAACGTATACAAGTCTGATATGCAGTGATGGTACCACAAGCGCCATTTTCTTTTTGTATTCACCAAAAATGGTGCTAGCAAACGGCTAGCAATGAGGTGCAACAGTGCGCGTTATCACGCTCCGCTTATCTCCAGCTATCTCCACCGGCGCTGCGAAAGATGCCAAGATAAGACAACAAAGCGCGGCGCCCCCCTGCGTCGTCACGTGAATATAATCTCTCCAGTACAGGAATAACACTGAAGTCAGATCATGCACAGCAGTCGTCAAGCGCAAGGATATTGGTGTTACAGCATCCTATACGTGCAAAGATGTATCCCTTCTTTATAAAGACACTGCATAAAACTTAGAAATCAGTTTCGGCTGATTCTTTTCTCAAAGCAGCATTTCTCTCAAAATGTTATTTCCAAGTACTTGGCGAGAAGAGCTTTGTTATTAGCGGAGAAGAGGTTGGTTGCTATAGCGATGACGCGCCCACTGTATGTAGGCACGTCACGTCACGTGCCCTTTGACGCCTGCGACGTCATGAAAATTTCGTTTTGACCGCTCTTCGTCCAGGACAATTAAGTTCATAAAGGGTTGAACTTTTGCGTATCTTAAGGCGCACTGTAATCCTTCCTTGCCCATAACCACTTAGCTATAGAACCGAGCAAACGCTGACCAAGAGCTGACTAGAACAGTCCATGACATCACGAGGAGCATGGTACGAGAACTGCAACGCGGCGTCGCCATGCGCCTTTCATTTCCGCATCCTTTCTAGCTTTCATGTCTTCGGCCTGCGGTACTCTACCTACCGTTAGACTAATCTACGGTGTTCTATAGAAGTGTGACCTATATTGATCTAACTTAGTATATTTACATTTAGTGTTCCTTTGGTCTTCAACAGCACCTCGATCCTGATGGGATCTTCTGGCGTGCAGTTCAAGCTATTGTAAGGGCTCTTTCCTATATTGATTGTGATCAACGAGGCGGTAGGGAACTATATAGTAAAAATGTGCAATCAAATAATGGAGTTCGACTTCCACTGTCCGAGGTATAGATCGAATTAGAACTCTGTCCATCAAGCTCCTCTAGTCAAGGCGCCCGTTCTCTTCGGTCAATTCGGTGCCGGATCGAATGCTTCACTGCTGGATTCGAAGTGACTCCCTTTGTGAAACGTGCGATTTTACCCCACATCGACTGGACAAATGCGCGCCTTTCATTCTCAAGGTAAAAGAGAACTGCTCCGAATCGACCAAGGGAATTATCCACAAAGAACATTTTAAGTCGCCCTCTTCTATCGTACGGCCTGCTCCGTTACCTAGGTGCATTAAATGTGACCCTTTAACATGTAAGCCTAACTCAAGAATGTGTGTGAGTGTTTGATGCGCTGGCAGCTGCGAAGAAACACGAATATTGCGCTCAAAAGTCACAATTTATAAGCAGCCGGAAGCGCTTCAATATTACTTCTAAAATTCGCACTCTGCGGTCACGTTTGTCCATAGTTCCGCTGCGCCAAATTGCAGTTTGCACCCTAAAGAGCAAAAGTAATGGACCTCCCCCCACCCTCTTTTTTTTTTTCCTCTCAGTTATCACTTTAAAATTTTTTGTCAGGTAGTGAAGGTACCGTCGCTCTTTCCGAAGTTCTGTAAAATGTTTACGACTACTGTAGGCATTAAATAAGAATGAACAGTAGTTGTTCCGTCAAGTGATGCCCAATCGCGGTTCGAAAAATGCTGGGCCCGATCTGTTATTTTTGCACGTTATACAGTATAAATATACGGCGAGACCGTAGTGGCCCTGCTGTATCTACCTATCATCCTAGAAAACGTTCAGAGGCGAACACTCCAGAACCGTGGCAGCATCCATCGCTGGCGCAGACAACAATTCGAGCTTCACTATAACATTCTTGAGTCTACTGGCGTGAGTGACCACGCGTCGGCGCGTCATGCATCACCTTGTATCTGCGCAGCGTTCGCTCTCTCCATACCACCCCTCTATCACTCTTCCTGTCTCCCCCCCCCCCCCCCCTTATACCTTTCCCACTGTGTAGAGTACCTAACCGGACGTCCGTCAGTTCTTGTTTTTCTATTGATCGGGAATAAAAATAGCATGATGCGCGTTAGCAGACAACGATATATATGTGCAACAGTGCAACAGTGAAACATCGCAACAGTTACACCCAAAAAGGGTGTAAGGGTGCGAGTTATAGATGTATATATACTCCCTTATTCATCTTTACCATTACATTAGAGTGCAGTCGCATATTGGCGGCTGTGTATAATACACACTCGGATTCAGTTTGCCGTCAACATTGGCCACAGCTGCTTCCCGCACAACCCTATACGGACACCCCCGCCACGACCAGCTGTTAAATATTACTTCCGCCACGCGACGCGCGTTGTCCAGTTATAGTCGCCGTTCCTGGACGCGTGGCCGTTGGCGGGTGCTATAAGCGTCGCGCACGCAAAAGGACTCTCGCGTTTTTCCTTCAAGAGCAGCGCGCGGTTTGTGCGACAGGAACACCGTAAATAACCGCTGGCAGCGAGCTCGTCTACGTACTACGTGCTGCGCCTGTGGGTGGGCTTTGTATGACCGCTTCGCATTGCGCGCCCTCGGCGTTCGCGTGCGACGTGTACCTGTAATAGCAGTCGGGGACCCATCGTATCAGTCCGGGTGCTCAGACTTGCCACTGCCATCAACCGTTTCTCTCGTGCGCATTTATTCGCACTGCTATATAGATGCAGATGATGCGGTTGAATATAACGTGCAATTGTTTAGGAGACGTTCTCCGTTGATTCCCAAACCTGACCCTTCCTAGCCTTACAGCTTGAATACTACTAAGCGTGCAGTGAATACAGCAATAGACAGATTTTGTCTCCCGCCTGGAATCGTCTTTCTTAATCGGTCTTTTTTTCCCTCGCTTTTCCGGAACATTTCCGCAACGTTGAAGGGGACCGGTGCCAATATAGCACTGCTGTACGATTGTGCATCTATCCATGCGTCCCTGTAATCTGTCCTCATCACCACTCTTCCCCTCTGTTCTTTCTCTTTCTCTCTTCATCCTGTATAGAGCATAGCAGGGTAGAGCCCACCTAGTTCAGGCCTTCCTCTCTACGTTTCTTTCAATAAAAAATCTCAAACTCTCTCCTCTTTTCTGGTGAAGAATTAATGTACTTGTGAAATATTTGTATAAATATTTGCTAAGGTGCTAGGGTGCACGTGTGCACCCTTCACTCCACGACCACGCGATGCCTTCGTGACTGCTGGCATCCCCACAGAATCGAACGCCTTTTCGCAATCTATGAAATCCACGTAGAGCTCGACCTCGCTGCCTCTCTCGTCATCGTATATCATCCACCCACACACCATTTCATTCTAATAACCCTTTTTTTAATAACATTATTCCTGATGTAATCGAGACAAATCCACTGCCATCTGTGACCGGAGGTGCACGTAGACATTTTGTTTCTTTCCGTGTGATGTGTATAGGAAGGAAGCCTCGTATCGGCGCCGCGCATCGTTCGGGCTGCCGCCATCTCTATACAAGCGTTCTAAGTATAAAGAAGACACCGGCCGTCGCGCAGGCTACGCGCAGGCCGAGAGGTGCGCCGTTGCTTTTAACCCCGCGTGCGGCACACGTTGCGCTTAGAAATAACTCCCCCCAAGCAGCGGCACAGGGCGTTCCTGGTCTTCCTTCCCACTTCCGTATTTCCCATTCTTGTCATTGGCGGCTCACAAACACCGACGCCCAAAATGCCGGGAACACGCGAAGGTATCTCTCTCTCTCTCTCTCTCTCTCTCTCTCTCTCTCTGGCCCTCTCACCTTCCTCCTCAATCTTCAACACTTCCTCGCGTATATAACCGTTAGGAAATACGAAAGCTCAGAGAGATCGTGCGGGGAAGGGAACCGTGAAAAAGAGAGAGAGAGGAGGGTGAACGGAAAGAGAGAAAGGGGGCAAAGAGGAGGGTCATCCGGAAGCGGAACGACGTTGGGAGGGCTTCAGTCAACGGAACGGGCAACTTCCCATTTATTTCTACACCCGGACGTTGCTCGGCTCGGCTCGGCCTGACTGCCAGCCTGCCTGCTCGCCTCGTGCCCTCTCGAGCACCCCGCATTGCAGCTAGCTTTTTCTACGATTCTATATTTGTTTGTTATTGTTGTCGCTGTTTGATCGCTTCTATTCTCTAGCCTTCGCGATTCTTTCTCCTTTTCCGACCGCACGGTTCTTTTCTTTCTTTCTTTCTTTTTTCTGTCCTCGTCTTACTATACGATTCTCATTCTGAAGCTTCCTTTCCTCCACGTACACGGCGGCTGTTTCCGTCTGCTGCTACCCGCCCGCCGCATTTCATTGGGGAGCGGATTTTGCCCCGAGAAAGTACGTGTACGTAACTATATGCGTACGCACGAAACAACAACAGCCGCTTTTAATCAGTAGCCTCCGCCTTGTAGCACAAATGGCCCGCTTACTTTTTTTTTTTTTTTTGTCCATATCGGAGATGGGACTGAGATAGAGGAGGAGATGCTAATCGGCGGCTCGATCTTCTCGTACAAGTATAGCATGCCCCAAACGAACACACACTGCAGCATTTCTAGAGCCTTACACTCCGTGTGTGTTCGTACAACTTCCGATTCATAGGGCTAATTTCGCACGAGGAAGGAAAGAGGCAAGGAAGGAAGCAGTTGAAGCTTATTAGACGAACAGCAAATATAACGCCGCCGGGAGATGGTGTACAGTAACAGAGCGTGGGGAAGCTAGGGCGCTTAGAATGCATCCTTTGGGCAAAGTACGGAGATGCTTAGAGGGTCTGAGACACTAGAGGAGGTTATGTATTTTATAGTTTTATATAACCTCCTCGGCGACTCTGCGCATGCTCGCGTGCGGTCTACACAAAGCGAGGGCTGGCTTCGTGCCAACGTCGACATGCGCGCCGTCACGTAAGCAGATCGAAACAGAGGTCTCACTGTTGTACTGCTTCGCTCACGACTTTCGTTTAATCGTGTGGCAATTAACTGTCATTAAAAAAATTTTTAAAAAGAGCCGTACGTGATTGGATGAAAGTATATGAGTCGTAGCACGTGCAAGCGGGGCAAAAGGAAGACAAGAGTCTGAGTCGACACGATCAGTCGAATTATGCGGTAGTCTTTAGGGTATGCACACGCACGCACGCACGCACGCACACACACACACACACACACACACACACACACACACACACACACACACACACACACACACACACACACACACACACACACACACACACACACACACACACACACAAAAAAGAAGAAACATGCCATATTCATAGCTCTGCAGCAATGCGTAATGTACCGTGTTATTTCCCAGCTTCATTTATTTCATTCAGCGGAACTAAAATAAACTTTCAGTCATTCAGTGCATATACTGAGAGTTAGCATTCATACCTCTCGCCGCTCACCCTACTTTGATTATATTTCTTTAATTGACACACAAGCCCTCACCCCGATAGCTTGCGTGTCATTCAAGTTAATTGAATTTCTTTTTTTTTCTTTTTTTTTTTTTTTGAAGTTGAGGACGAGGCAGAGACTATATGCACAAATTGCCTGGCAGAAGTCGCTGCACCCTCACACAGTTGATCCTCTAATCAGCAAAACAGTTTGCGTGAAAACCATAGTAAATGTAACTTTCCGAGTCGCAGGCGTATACTCTGAATTATGTGCTCGCCGAGTTCCGTTAAGATTGGTTTCGTTTGCTTGAACACAACGCACGAGTGGGTCGAGTCAGAAGTCGCGCTGACTCAAACTGATGCCACCACGGTCCATGTTTATACGGTCAGCTATTTTAAAAGTGCAGATTAGTTGAGTGTACAGTTTCTTGTTTATATTTACATTATATATATATATATATATATTATTCTGTGACGTGTGAAACGTTGTGTAACTCCTCTACGCTGAACTACTCATTTTTCACTTAGTGTTTCTTATGCATTCGTGCAAAATTGTGTATTTTTGTATTGTCAAAAACATGTGATAGCTCCGCGCTGCCCATGTCTTGTGATCATAGGGGTTTTTTCAAGCTACACTTGCAGCTTTTCTTCCCTGCCTCCCCCAATCTGTTGGAAATAAAGACAAATGCAATTCATATAACACGAACGTGGCTCGACATGTTCTGGGGCGATAGTTCGCAATGACCACTCAGACTAAACGTGCGGTAGCGTTTTATTAAACAGGATATTACGAAGCACGACCTCTCATATCTGTTTCGGTGTTGTATTCTATGCATGAATGAAGCATTTGTTCCAATCGCCTATCCGTGGCATTTGTCTCATCACGGTATCTCTACAAACGCCTGAGGCTTCGAACAACAATTCTGGATTGTCTCGTGACCTCGGGTTGATGCCGATACGCACTGCCCATATCTGACAGCAATCCTTTCTTGTCTGAGAGCTTGGTGTTTATCCAAGCCAATTGTTCTTTTGTATACATTTTCACCGAGTGAACTGCCTTTTTTTTTTTTAATCAGGCTTACCGTGCACACTCATTCGTGTCAAAAAAAAAAAAAGTTATATACCCTTAGACCTATCCAACCTTTAAGCAAACACCGAGTTACTTTTTGTGCTTCAATGCATAAAACGACGTTTTGTTAAGAAAGTAACTGGCAGGCCAATGCCTTTCTCCGCAAAGTTTGGGAATTATTATCTCGAAACTGGCGCCATCCTCAGAATTTGTTCCAAGTGGATCCGCCTTGCGAACTCCACGGCTAGAATTTGTAAATTGCAATATAATTAGCTTAAAACTTAACTAGTGAATTTTTATTACTCAATTATGCATTTCAATTTTTTGTGCAAGTAATGTCCGCGCCTCTTCGAGTACACCAGCTCATGAACTAGAATTGTACCATCTGTCACAGGCAACCTTTAAAATTTTCTTAAGGTGTTCGCTGAAACCCTCGGTATACACCACGCTGCTACTGCACGCTTTTGCTGAGACGAAGTAGAAATTTTAATCCCCTGCCACCTTCGGGGCCTGGACTGCCTTCCTCCTTCTCTTGACACCCATCCCGATATTCTAATACACCAACGGCTATCTGCAGCTGCCGATATCATGTAAGCATTTCTTTCGTTCGATTCTATTCCTTTAATTCTACATCGTCCACCGTTCACGACAGGCCGATCGTGCCGACAACGTATTTAGGCGGATCGCGCCGCCCGTACCACTGACGAATCGAGGAAAGGAGTATATCATCGGAATATAATCGTTACGGTAGGGCGTTTTAGATTTTGCGTATACGAAAAGTTAGGGAACGCAAGTCAGGCGTGGCGCTTTGCGCACGCAACATCTAAAACTCCCTATAGTATCTCTGTTTCTGCGCCCACTACGGCACCTACATAGCTGTACATTCCCATTACTTCACCGTAATCTCTACACTATAAGCGTGCAATCTACTGCGGCTTGTTCCGGAAGTCAGTAGCCTGTCTCCGAGTCTTACGTCTATATCATTTCCCTTTCTATCGCTCGTATGGAAAGCGTATATGACTGGATTGCGCCGAAGCGGTTTTTATACAGGAGCTCGTTACACAGTATAGTACGTATGATCAAGATGCAGGCGGCCCGGCACAAGCTTATATATCTCAGCCTGCTGAAGTCGCACGTGTGCGACTTGTTGACACACACACTGCCTCGCTCAGCTGGCGCAGCTCGTGGTTATCGCGGCAAGTCGTGCGGCCGACGCGCCTTGGAGCACGCATGCCTGAGGCGACGCGCGAATCGTACGCGGAAAAGCGAAGAGATGCTGCGCGCGGGCGCCACTGCGTCGCTGATACTGGCGCTCGCCGACGACACACGCACAAGGGCGCGTCGTCGCGCCGATTGCACCGCGAGCGCCTTATCGCCCAGTTCCTGCAGCATACGACAAAGACGCGGACAGGATAAAGGTTTATATATATATATATATATATATATATATATATATATATATATATATATATACACCTCGACGCGCTTTTTTTTTTCGAACTTTGAAAGAAGGTATTCCGCTTACCATCGCTTTGTTCTCCCTCGAATGTCTCGATGCGATCGCGATTTTCGGCACGCGTCGTTGAATAAGGCCGCTTGACGTCTTTAAATTACATATAAATCAAATTCTGGGGTTCTACGCGCCAAAACCGCAAGCTTGCGTTATGAGGAGCGCGCCGTGTATGACTGAGAGACTCCGAGTTAATTTTGACAACCTGTTTTTTTTTTTTAATTCTTTCAATGAACACGCAATTAATGCACGCTACGCGAGGATTTCTTGCATTCCGGCCCCATCGGAATGCGACCGGGATCGAACGCGCGACCTCGAACTCGGCCGCGCAACGCCATAGCCCCTGAGCTACCGCGGTGGGTTCACCTAAAGTTCTATATAGAGCCAGCAGTTCTAAAGTGTCCTCACCTTCAAGTAGGTGAGGCCGCTGGATATTCTCTGAATATCCGAAGACAGGCCAAGGACATAATCGCTTTTCGAGTTGTTGCTTATCACTGACTGGTATGTTCACGAACGTGTGCGCCAAGAACAGTACCACCGTGTGCTACGCATCGCGACTGCATTTGGTCCCCGAACAATTTCCCAGCGCTCACCGCGGTGCATGTCACAAAAAAAGCGCCATGACCACCATGCGTGCCGACTATCGCGTTTAAATCACTGAGCAGTGTACTTAATCAAAGTGACCATCTTCTTATGTTTGATATGGTAAAAACGGCCATTTTTCTGGCATAAACACATATGAAGCTATACAGCCTCGTGTGGTAATTAAGTTTCCATGTTAACGCTGAACCCTGGATTTTCACGTGATTTTCTGGTTATTAGAAACACACTTCAAGGTTTGCGTTTCGTAGTCGTTGACGAAACGACGAACCATGATTAAACCACTTGCATACTGTTCCGAATTCATGTCACATCATATTCGAGGGGTTACGTAATCACTTCCTAGTTCATTTTGACAGGGACTTTAGGCAATGTGCAAGATAATGTACAAGGAGCCAGTATGATATATACATTTTTTTTTTCCTTATAGAGGCAACGTAGCCACAGTAATCGCTTCGTGGTTGTTGCCTTCAGGCGATGAGTTCACAGTATCGAACTATACAAACTCACGCGCTCCTAGACGCAACGACAGCAAAGCTTTCGACGCACTTTTTTTTTAACACTTTGCAACATACATGTATTTGCTTTCTACTCACCTTTCTTTTTGCTTTTATCTGCCGCTTGAACGCCAGGCTTGGTATAAGATGCACTCATGGAATAGCGAAGATACGCAGCTATACTGACAGCGTTCTGCAACTTCTCAGAGTGCACTGTGATGATATAGCGGAGCACTGCAGACAGGATGTGGTCAGTCAACTTAGACCGGCCATTGCGACGCCAGAGCATCTCTCGCATTGTCTCTGTAGCACCTCACCAAACGTCCCACCATCCAGTCATGCACTCAGAGGAACAAGGACTACTACCTTTCTTCGCGAACTGCGCTTACACATACGCCCGTCGTTGCTGGAACCCACGTCGAAACCCTGGCCTTCTCAAGAAGCGTTTCCATTTCAGTACACGACGAATGCACGGCGGCCATGGCTCCAAACTTCACTTGTACTGGGCGCAATGCTATACATGTGGCGCAGCTCTCACAGACCCGAAGCCGGCAATGCAGTGACTCGATCTTCTGTCCAGCAAGTTCGCACGACGGTCGCTGTATAGCACTCGTGCAAGGTATTCGGACGCAAACGTTTCAAGCCAGAGTTTCAGCCGGCTCTCGCGAATTTCACGACAGCGCACGCATACCCGGAGCAGCAAATCAAAGCGGCAGATATAATTCGCGCCCGCTTCTGCCCGCCGAGTCGGAATTCCGTCTCACGAGCGCTGCGTGACCGAGCAGTTTTAACGAGGCGAAGTCTCACTACTTAATCTGATAAGATATCGGTCGTACTCTCGGTATAGATCCCCTTCAGGGATAACATTTCACCTGCGCGACGTATAGCGTGCCGGGCATCCTGGCAAATTTGGCTATGGCCACTCTATACGCAAGTTGAAATTGTGCGAAACGAAAGTTGTCAATCTGTAGCGCACGGCCTTACGGGTCTATCTACCCCCTTTCAGACGCTGTATACGCACGCCAAAATAGTGCTAAATAAATTCTGAGGTTTTGCGCGTGCCAAAACAACGATTTGATTACGAGGGACTCCGGAATAATTTTGACCACCTGAGGTTCTTTAACGTGCACCCAATGGACGGTACACGGACTTTTTTTTTTTTTTTTTTTTTTTTTTTTGCATTTCACTCCCATCGAAATGCGGCCGCCGCGGCCGGGATTCGATCCCGCGCCCTCGGGCTAATAGTAGCACAACGCCTTAGCCACTACGCCACCACGGTGGGTTGTGCAAAAAGCCACTGATGAAAATAATGATATTTAAAGCTTGTCGCGTACATATTGCTATGGAACAGTTATTTCAATTAGCAAGAGCAGGCCTATCATCACTGAAAAGACGACGAGGATGACGACGTTTTAACCTGTCGCGGGCTTGTTCATTCTGGGCAAAGCTACATGGCATATGCGCTTGTAAATATATGCCTGTATATATAGTCGATCGCGTGCCTCTTTCTACGTAACAATATTGGAAACCTTCTCATTCCACCTGTTCTGTAAGCTTGAATAATATGTGTAATATAAATCGAGTTGGAAGGTTGACGGCTGGGTGTTTGCTCTCGAAGTCAGTATGTGTGGTCGTGCTGCGGGTTCACTTAGTTCATTGGCCACGACGGCCGCATTTCGATGGGGCCGAAATGCAAGAACGCCAGTGCATAATGCATTGGGCGCACGTTAAAGAACCCCTGGCGGTCAAAATATTCTGGAGCCCCCCCCCTCCCTACGGCGTCGTTCATAACCAGGTCGTGGTTTGCGCGTAAAACCCCCAACTTCATTCATTGGTATTGCGCTTTGTTTTTACATCAGGCGTGTTATTCAAGCGGCTGAATGTGTGCTTTCCAAGTATGCTATATACATGAAAAATGACGCAGTTTCACCCGAAAGGCGAAGCATCAATTGCGATAGCAAATTTGTAGAGAGCTATACGGAGTAAGGATAGTACTTTTATCAGCTGTACAAACTTGGACATGCCGCAGCACCGGCAACACACAGAACTCTTGTCGACGCCGTCGGCGTTTTGCCCCCGCGTTCGCACAAAACGCGCGAAGCGTTGGTGACTGTTGCCGGTGCCTCTGGGGGCGGCGCGGAGGTTTTCGACGAGATCAGAACGGGACACTCGTCGAGCAGCGTCGGAAGTCTTTACCACCTTCTCGCCTCACAATGGTTGTATATAAATAGGCATTTTGTGCCGCAGCTAAACGTCGCCTCCCCCCCCCTCTCCCACGGCCTTTCGCGTGTCTGAAGAAGTCGCGTTTGCTCGACATATATGGTGATTGTAAAGCAGGAAAGAGACGCTTAATTCTGCAGCCCTTAAGGGAGCACGGCGCAGAACGCGCGTTTGTTCTCAGCCATGCGTTCACTCCCCGTGAAAGCGCGCGTCCCTCGCGCCCTTTCTCTCGCACATACAGCGTTCGGCGCGCGGCGACAATTTCATCGCCTTTGACGTCATACGGAACCTCACGGCGACGGCGACGGCGACGGCAGAAATCTGCTTTGGAGTGTCCATATAATTGCTATCGCAATAATAGAATAGTTTACGTTATTCATTGTTCGCCTGAAGGTCAGTCCATGTCAGTGTGGCTATTTCGTCCCGCTTTCTCCCCATGCATACAATGAAGCAGAGGTGGCAGACACTGGTGGGTATATGAAGTTCTCTATAGTGCTCTCTATACTGTTCTCTATACTCTATACGCCGTGGGTTCATCCTCTGCCGCATTTAGGTGGGAACCACGGGCAGAGGGCGTGCTCCAGCAGCGCAATTTACCGTTCGCTCTGCACGAACACCTTAACCACGGTTAAGCCTAATATCGTGTGTTGCGCATGTCATAGTTAATTACGTAATTTAGCAGGATAACTCAAGCGGCAGTTATTCTGTTATACCCGCGGTAACTGCACACAATAAAAAGTCGTTAAGTGTTTCTGGCAATTGCGCGTTACTGCGGTCAGTCAAAACCCCGACTGTATTCATAACTGGGCTGGAGTGCAGATTAATTGCGGCTAGCGCGTCCGCGTAACTAGAATATGCAGCCTCCTGAGACCCGAAGACACGTCAGGGACATAGTCGCTTTTGGAGTGGTTTATTATCACTCACAGGTGTATTATGAGTTTGTTTAAACATCTCCGTTAGCTGCTGAAACCAACATCTCCGTTTGCATGGACGAAGCTTGGGACCGTCTGCAAATGTATGTGTGTTCTATAACCTCAGTTATTTTACTGCCTTTTCTTACTTTGTATTTCTCTCACTGTTTTTTCTACGCTTAAGCATTTTCTGCAGCGCTACAACTACAGCTACATCGGACTGACCACCTCCTGCCCTGCTCACATCTCGGCATGGATGGCGTTGTACCTGCACGCGGATCACGCGCCTGCGGATCTCTGCCGAAAAAATATAGACCACCTAATACTCATGAAGCAAGTCATTAGACTACGCTCTGGCTTTCCCTCCTTCCCGTGATACGTCACGCAGCTTTATGCGACTGTCACCTGCCCGGCTAGCCTCCGCATTTTTTTTTAATCATTAATTGGTTTTCCTCTAATTTTTTTTTCTTTTTTTTTTTGCCTGCGCGACCCCTTTTTGTTTATTTTTAATTGGTTTTATGCCTGCCATACCTATTTGGGGGTGCAAGCTTTCCCCTTTTCTTTTTCAGTTGTTTCTTTTTTTTTTTTTTTTTTTCCCTCTCTTCGGGGGCTAGTTGCACGTCGGGACCGGCAGGTCTAGCCCACCTCCTGTCGCGGGCACGCCGGACAGCCAGGATTTGCGTGTGTAGAGCGGGTCTACGCAGAAGCGAGTCCCACTCCTCCTTGCTGAACTTGAGGTTTATCTCGACCCGCACTCCCACAGCATGTGTCCTAGAGTGGAGATCTGCCCGCAGTGGTATTCTGCTGGCAGTGCACGACGTCGCCGGTTCACTTCCCGACCATGGCGGCCAGCTTAAGAAGGGGGCGAAATGGCAATAAACGGTCGTGTACTCATATTTAAGTGCATGTTAAACAACCCCAGGCGATCGAGAGTCAATCCTTCCATCCACTGGCATATTTCTTCGCAGTATTGCTAAAGGCTCATTCACACTATAGGCCGACACGACACCAATTTTGGTCTACCGACTGTTGGCGACAGCAGTTTACAGGACGGAAAAACCCGCCGCGGTGGCTCAGTTAGCTAAGGCGTTGCGCTGCTGAGCACGAGGACGCGGGATCGAATCCCGGCCGCGGCGGCCGCATTTCGATGGAGGCGAAATGCAAAAACGCCCGTGTGCTTGCGTTGTAGTGCACGTTAAAGAACCCCAGGTGGTCAAAATCAATCCGGAGCCCTCCACTACGGCGTGCCTCATAATCAGAACTGGTTTTGGCACTTAAAACCCCAGAAAGAAGAAGTACAGGACGGAAAACGCTGTGGCCGACGGTTTAAAGGAATGAAAACGCTGTCGCCTACAATCGGCAGACCAAAATCGGTGTCGTGCAGGCTTAGTGTGAATGAGCTTTAAGCAGCATTGCTTTGGGACATAAATCCCCACGAATCAATCACGAATGGGTCGTCTCGGCACCGGCTGCTGGCTCGGCATTGCCGACCCATCGGCAGTCAAGCGCAAATCTTTCCAAACGACCGCCTGGAGGGTTTCCCGTTGGTCTGCGCGTATCTCCCAGCCGGCGCGCGGCCACCGCCGATTCCTCTCACGCGCTCGCGCTATCGTCCGGCCCAGATGACCGCTGCCGCGCGACACTCGATCGGCGGTGACCGGCTAATGGGAGCCGGGGGACCGCGAATGTTTTGTCCGCAGAGGCAGCCAAGCAACAGCAGCAACTGCGCGACAGCCATTCGCAGCGCGTGACCGTGCGAGCAGCCATGACACCGGCGGCCGCGATGCCCGGCTCTCCTGTGCACGGCTCCCGGGGACACAGGAAACCGCGAACGGTCAAGCGCGGAACTGGCTCCGACCGGTTCGCAGTCAGCGAACCGGTTGCTTGCCGTCGCCGCCTCCGCCGCCGCGGCTCTCTGGCGTATGACCGGATAAAGTCGAGGCAGGCATTGTACTACGTGGGGTGCGAATGCAGTAGGGAAAGGTTTACTTCAGCTCAAGCCCCCTCCCACCCTCCTTTCCCTCTCTCTCTCTCTCCGATCGCCCAAATTCAGGATCGTCGAACGTGACCCTTCATGGGTGCGAGCGTCATCGTGACGCGATTGGTGAAGCCGCGTAAGTTCCCACGTTTCGCTGGTATATGGCCTGAACAGAATACATATATAGATTATATTTTTTTTTTTCCTTTGCCTTTCAGGCATCATAGAAGAAAATACAGAGAATAACGTAGGTACAGCGCAACAATTTTTGGAAGGAAACAAAGGGACAGGAAAGAACGCTGCAGAACGCTGCAGAACGCTGTACCTATGTTATATTCAGTATGAACCAACTCGCCCAAATCAAGCTGTTGTTGCTGCAAAATGAAAAGGCTTATTGGATCCGTAGCCAGAGCCTTTAATGTATACAGCTTGGCGAGGGAAGGGAAAGCAGACTGCGGATGTCTGAATGTCAGACACACATGAGATAGCCGAAACGCCGAGTCTTGGATGCATGCCTCAATCTCCAGTGAGATAGCTGAGATAGCTAGGGTCGTAGCCGCGGATCTCAGCTATAGGAAAGTCCGTTGACCGGTGGTACACCATCTAACCCATTTTTGCACTATGGAGATTGCAAGTGTATACTCCAAAATTTGCAGACAGTTTATTAAAAGCGAAGTTCCCTTTATGGACGATCGAGGCTTGGCATATCGTTAATAGCGGTTGCACGTCGGTAACTCACTCTTCGATTATCTTGCACAAAGAATAACTGTCATGCCTGAAAAGTTATATTTCGCGAGTCCCCGCACGTGTCCATGATT